>NC_087375.1:27150190-27450190 GCF_031761385.1 Necator americanus
GAAAGGCTGTGCTGAACCCAGATATAGCTGCG
This sequence comes from Necator americanus, assembly GCF_031761385.1. Lineage (NCBI taxonomy): Eukaryota > Metazoa > Nematoda > Chromadorea > Rhabditida > Ancylostomatidae > Necator > Necator americanus. The sequence continues at coordinate 27,150,223 of NC_087375.1, forward strand.
TAAGTGGCCGCGCGTGGGGCGATAAAGCTAACAGTTTGAGCGAGTGGTACTCTGTTAGCTCCATCCATCTCTGCAGTACGAGGTACACGCAACCGATCTACCTCTACTATGGCCTGCTCGAAAATAGACAGGAGCTAAGCGTCACTACTGACCTCTGCTGGGAGTCCACAAGGTGGTTCTGTAAAATTGGTTCTTGAATCTCAAAATTGATAAAGACAAATGGGAAGATCAGCACAAGTGTGAAACAAAAGACTCAAGAGGTAAAATGTGGTTGGAGGAGAAGAAGGGGGCCACTCAGTGGCGCTCTTATTTCTCAACGTTCTAGCTTACTATTTCTCTTAGTAATTATAGCTTTCATGTCGTAGATCCTCTAAGACTAATTCTTAGGCCTTAAGACTCCGATTGATCTAATTATTTACTTTGAGAAATAAGAGCGCCACTGAGTGCCATCCACCTCCTCCCGTCTCCCCGTCCCCAACTACACTTTATTCGACTGAGGCAGAGTGTGATTATGTTAAATGTAAATGTTAAAGGCATCACCCCACGAATCTGATGTGGTGCAGATTTCAGGTGGAGTATTCGTATGCGGGATGGGAGACTACGGAGAGGGAGGTGATTCCGTCCATTTCTTGCTAATTGCCGTAAAAACGGCCCGGAAGATGCGGCGCTGTACAAGACTGGCGCGCTCCAATCGAACTTCTTGTACAAAATGGGGCGCCAAAACGAATGAAGCCGTATCTTCCGGGCCGTTTTTTACGGCAATTAGGAAGAAATGAACGGAATCACCCCCCTCTCCGTAGTCTCCCATCCTATACACGAATACTCCACCTGAAATCTGCACCACCTCACATTCGTGGGGTGATGCCTTTAAGCGATTATAAATGATCACTTCCGACAGTCGGAAGCATTATTGTAAAGGAAGGCAATGAGGAAAGAGGTTCCCAGAGATTTCTAAGCTCACTCGCAAAACCAGAGCACAGACACACACAAGCCACTAGAGGCTCCTTAGCAGCAGTTGCTTTTGACCGTTCCCCTTATGAATGCAAGAAGAGAGGATGCGAAAATAATTAAAAAGAACAACTAAGAGTTACAAAGATCCCAACTAGTTATAAGCAAAGGATAATCCGTTCTCGGTTGATATTTCACATATTATGACAAATAAAAATCTGAAGGAGAATTCGATAAACATGCTAATGTCCAAGTCATAAACAGTACCTCATGAAGATTGTTTCCTCTAGCACTTCGAACTTGCGCTATGATATCGCCATCGACAGGTGTGTAGTACTCCGACTCCACCTTAAGCAGAATTTCAATTTTCAGGAGCAGGTAATTCTATTAAATAACATCGAATATTTTACGTGAACAGTAGCTGATCAATTTTATAGAAGTAATTTGTTGTGAAAAGAGATGAAAAATAAAAGTTACCTTGTTTGTGATGTACCGTCGCTTCGTAGATACTGACATCTTTGTGAAAGTAGTACAAGTCTTACAAACGTGATCAGTTTGTCAGAAGAATGATCTAAACAAGATTTCCGCATAAGAATGAAAGAAAAGAAGTAAAGGCATGAATTACACGACTAACAAGGACGTTGCGGTAGAAAAGCATAACCCACAACAAACGTTTCAAACAATTCTAAACAAAAAAAAACAGGCGTAGAATTTCACAAGAGCATTCACATAACATACGAATAAATGATATATGTCTTCGATGGAAAGCCAAAGGAGACCCACAGCCAAGCAAAGCCAAAGGAGACCGAAAATCTGGGATGCAACTTAACCGCAATTACGACTGACTGCGTTGGAGCACGCCAGCTTCCATGAATCGCATGAGGAAATATGGGAGATGCACGCGTACTGTTCATCATAAGAGTTGGTTAGCTACTGAATTCATCTCCAAACAATTCTTTTCGCGTGAATCACAAGTTTTGCTGGGTGAGAGGATGTGGAGGTCAACGCTGCTCTAATCGAGCTGTGCCCCAACTACACTTAGAGCGCAAAAATTGTTCTTAGGCCACAAAGACAGTAGGTAAAATGTAGTGGAGGAGGGGTTGGGGGCTCAATGGCACTCTTATTTCTCGAAGTAAGTAATGAAATCAACCGGTGTCTTAAGGCCTAAGCACGCGTAAGGCGTAAGGCGTCTTAGAGGATCTATGACAAGTTACCAAGACGCAATGGAAATATGTAGGATGACGTCCACAAACACGGAAAAAATGCGAAAGAGATTAAATCCCTGTAAACTAAAGTCTTAGAGGCGCGTTAGGAGCAAAATAGACAATAAGGCTGATAAAAAAGATTTATTTCAGACCACGTAATCCATGATACGAAAAAAAGAACGTAAACCATGAAAATAAGATAAAAAAAACGGCTCTGAGGACCTTGTCGCGGTCCGCTGAGAGGAGCTAATTCATGACTTCATCGAGGACGCAGTGCGCCATCCTGATTTTCTGCTTTTTCCTTCCTGATCGAAAGGAACGTGCTACATCACTAACGGATACTGTATATGCCTTTTATCGAAATGTATGTAAGCGTATCCGGGATGTGTTTTACCGAGAGAGCGCCTTCGATCAGGAAGGAGAGGGCAGAGAAAAGAGGGATTTCGGATCAGAGAAAGAAAGACGTATCGCTCCTATCCCTTCGTTTGGAGTGCACTCGGCAGCGCTGACTATACATAGTCAAAATTAGTCGATATTGTGCAAAGTAATAATCAATCCTTTTTTCGTTTTGAAACACAACAACAGATTATGGGAAGATACAAGTGGAGGAAATCACTAATCACATAGATCTTCCAGTTAACAAATTGAATCAAATTCACAAGGGTAATAGCAATAACATAAAAGAACAGTAAACGTGTATCTAATGCAAAACTCTAACAAATGGTGCGGAAAAAACCACAACGATTCTTGAAGTCTTCATTTAAAATGGGCGAGGATCTACCGGACACGATAGAAACCCAACATTTTGCAATCCGACAGCACATCCTTGTCTCCATTCGCAAACATATCGCAATCGTCTTCAGTCGAAATCTGAAGTGAATTGTTGTTTGTTGGAAAATGCTCAGCGATATCAGCAAGCGTCCTCGCTAGAACTCACTCGTTGTAGCCATTCTTTTGTTGTAAACGGCAATTTCAGGTGTGCAAAGACAGTTTCTATCTCAGGATTGTGGATGATAAAGCAACCCTTTTTTGCATACTTGTGAATGAATTCAAAACAGGAGGCCTGGAATGATGATTTGCGTAAACATAAGCGGATTTATATGTTCGGAAAGTGGTCATACCTGTTCGTCCAAATTCATGAAAAACGAGAATACATTGTTCATTATTATCATATCCGCTTGGGAAACTAGATCCTCTTTATTACGAATATCAGCATGAACAACTTCGATATTCTGAGGAACAAAGCAAGTAAAAACAAGGATCATAAGGAGTGGAAGAAACGCATAAAATTACCTGAAGAGAAAATTTTCGTATTACATCTTCCTGCAATTTAATAAACTCCTCATTTATTTCCACCCCAGTGACAGTCACTCGCCCGCATCTGCGTGGAAATGCAAAGCTGAGGAAATAATTAGTCAAAAGTGAATGAAACCAACCCATATAAGGAAGCTGCGAAAATGACAGCACCTAGGCGTGAACCAATATCTAGCACCCGAAAACCTTCCACTTGAGATTTTAGAGGAACAAGTTGAGTAAACATAAACTCTAACTGAAAAAAAATCCAATCCAAAAAAAGAAGAAATGTAGTAAATGGCAGAGTGTATACACTGACCTGACAATGAGCCATGCTATGACTAATAAAATTAAGATCCTTTATATTCTTTGAGCCGCAGTCAACACAATACCTCCTATATGAGGTAAAATTTCAAAGATGAATAGCCATGAGAAGATACAAACTAAACACTTCTGTTGAACATACCTTTGAAGTTTGCCTGTTTTCATCATCCCTTCCAAAGCGTGGTCGTCGTAAAGGAAGCAATCGACATGGACCTAACGAAGTATTTCAATACGCCATATGGGTTCGCAACAACGGCAAAAAGGGAAAAAAAGGATCTGACACTACTCACAGTATTTCTCTCCTCACAGTCTGCATCGTGCCCACTTGTGGGCCAATTAATTTTCTCTGATTTGACTGTACCATCCGGTACCTACGAAAAACCGTGTATCACAACAACAAAACATTAAACCACATATAATCTAAGGATCAGGTTTAAAAAATTATCCAGATTTTCATGCGTATAAAATGTTGAAAATACGTTAACTAACCCTTATTCTAATATGGTCAGCGATCTCTCGAAGTTTGTCGATAGCTTCTGTAACAAAGAGAGGCTTGGCTGAGTCTTCTCCTTCACAGTATGTGTTATGAATCCAGTCAATGAATTGCTCCCGTTGCTTCACCCGATTGATTAGGGATTCAAACTGTTCGCAGGCCTCCTTCAGCGAGAGGTGTTTTGAGGTCATTGTGATCTAGGGATCGGTTAATCTAAACCATCACTTATGACAAGGTTGGATCGAAGTTAGTCAGCATTGGTATTTTTGCTATAGCGAAGAATTTTTCCACACAATTTTTTTTGACGTTATCTTGTATCTTTCACTACTTCTCTTGTTATCCATGTTAAGAAGATTTTTCTACTAGCGCTTCAGATCATTTCAACCGACTTCCATAGTTACATAGAGTCTTCGAATACGTGCATGCTATTAGTGGAAACTAGCTCAGAAAGATTCTTATTTCAGAGATTAAGCGTGGTTTAATCGCTTAGTTTTGTCTAGAGGATGTTTGGCCACACTGGAATCGAAGAGGACCTCTGATCATCGGCATGTGTATCTTACCTCGTATGTGTTTTGCTCTAACCACTTGAGTTTCAGTACTGGTCCCTAATATAGTATATAGGGCTCCGTATAAGTTCCAGCTTAGTCCCACTGTCGCGTTTCGACATAGGAAAGAAAGCTTATGTTCACTGGTTTTCATGCAGAAACCAATTGTTTGCATGTTCAGTAAGTGATTCATGGGAGATCATATGGAAGGGAATGAATGACGGGTAATCAGCTGCTTGACAAAGTAGAATGTTGATGTTACAATAATGCTGGGAGCTAGAAGCAGCGCATGTGAGCCTTCTTTTTCCCGAACGTAAGCGCCTAAGTGGGAAGAATATTCTTCAAATGCCCAAAGTTCGAGTTCGAGCCAACATGTACTACTGTGATCAAAAAGTAGTAAGACTTTACAGTTTAAAACTCCCGGGCAGCGTTTATCCAAATGCAAAATTTCTTCTTATGTTGACACAATCTTTACTGACAACTGTGTCAAATTTCGTAGCAGGACCGTCAGTTGTTAATGAGTTACGCTTCTTGACGATTGCGTCCAAATGTTCATTCTTCGATGCGCCATCTCACACGGATTTCATTGTTCGTGACTTCTTCATCAAAATTTCCACTCATATCGTTCTGCAGCTGCCCTATTTGCCTGGTTTGGCTCCGTTGGACTGTTCCCAAAACTCAAAAAATCACCTCGTGGCCATCGTTTTCCTCGATTGAGGAGATAAAAGCAGCAAAAATCGAGAATAACAAGTCTTTCGAAGATTGCAAGAATCGTTCGTATAAGTGCATTGTTGCCGAAGGGAAGTACCTTGAAGGAGATGAAATAAAGTTTGAGGGACAATACACCGTTTTTGTCTTCTTTGAAGTACTTTTGACCACAGCAGTATACATGCACGCCAACATTTGTGTTGGTCGCATCGACTCGTCTCAGCCACAAATTCATGTTTTCGCCGTTTTTCACCCGTAGCACACTTGTTCTACTTAAGGGTCCTGGTCCCAGGTCAAAAACACAGCCTAATATACAATGAATCAGCGTCCTAACACCAACTCCATCCCAGTTTCCGCAAAGATCAACAGTGCAGAAAGCACTCTTTTGTACATGATGAAGTCGTACGTCTAAATTGGGGACGAAGCAGCACCAGTTGAATAAGACGAAATTGAAAACATATGGATATTGATGGCTACTGATCCAATTCTGCTTCTCATCGAAAAGAATTGCCAAGCTACAGAACCCAGAAGACTACAGTAGGTTAAGAACGACCTGAACTCCGTAAGCGGCTTCGCTCGAAGCGGCCTAGTCGAATAAACGGTTACTACCAGGGTGGAAGCATTGCAAACTAAACTCGGAGTGCAGAACTACTGGCCGGTTTAGTCTTTGACTCAGTACACTGAGCTCCCTACACTAGATATAAAGATGATGAAGACAAAAAAGACGAAAATATTCAGCCAACTCTTGACAAGACCGCCTTCAAAAGTTTTGCATTGACGCACTATCGCTTATAACGTTTAGCGCCTGCTGATCTAATAAATGAGAAATATTAGGGATATTTTCAAGAGAAATGGCAGAATCCTTTTGCATTATTCTCGCAAACACAGACACAATAGACACTTTATTTATTCTTCAAAAAAAAACAGACCAGATACTGGAGCGAAACCCATAGATTTTTCGGAATAAACGAACATAAATAGATTTCAACAATATTGCGTTATTAGTGTAAAATGTGAGTAGTAATATAACAAAGTAAGAAGGAAAAGAACAATAAAAATGACAGCTATAAGATATCTACGCAAGCAACAAAATGGAAATCAAACCCTGATACAGTCGGCAAGTTCACTCAAAATGGGGACGGAGTCTCTCGAGTTGACGCGATCCATAAACGTCTTCATGTGTTTTCCACTGCCATCCGAATGTTGGGAGAACGCAAACCGCAGCAAGCACAATTCCACCTCAATTAATTCGATTACCGTAAATTAAGATCTACTATATTAGCTGTTAAAAATTCAAAGTAGACATAGCTACGAGTTTGCGCTCGTGCGGCGCATTCACCTTACCCACTTGACCGGTTCTTGCTGTTTTCACCCCAACAGATCTCGAACTCAATGCATGGAACAAGTGAGTTCTCTTCAGCTTTGAACGTAATAAAAGTTAGTAGTAGGATTTGCAGTCACATGGGTATACCTGAGCACTAAAAACAGCTCTCTCGAAGAAACCCAAAAGCAACTATTCAACCAAAAAAGTATCTGAAAACACTTTCACAAGACACGGAAATCGAAACCACCGTGATAACGAACTTAGCTAAGTTGCGAAAGATTAACCCCTTTAGCGCTTATGACGAATATATAGGCATAGTAGAAAAGTTGGCGAAACACTAGGGGTGATGCCGTATTCGACCGCCTGCGGCATTGTGCATGTGCACTGGCTCCTGTTCAATCGTGGCATACGCCCTCCTGAGGGTAATATGTACTAAATTTCTTCATCTTTCTATGCACCGTGTTTACTCGTATGCAGTCGCAACAAGCCGCCTCTGTGGAGTGTACTTTGTGTTCAGGCGTGCGCGACTTAAAGGCATCGCCCCACGAATCTGAGGTGGTGCAGATTTCAGGTGGAGTGTCCATACACAGGACGGAAGACTACGGAGAGGGGGGTGATTCCGTCCATTTCCTCCTAATTGCCGTAAAAAACGGCCCAGAAGATACGGCTTCATTCGTTTTGGGGCACCATTTTGTACAAGAGGTTCGATTGGAGCGCGCCAGTCTTGTGCGGCGCCGCATCTTCTGGGCCGTTTTTTACGGCAATTAGGAAGAAATGGACGGAATCATCGTGGGGTGATGCCTTTAAGAGATTAAAGACATCTTATCACGATGTTGGGGTCTCTGTGAGAGAAAATAGAGTTCGGGCTGCAGACTTCAAGCATGAGTGTGGCGATGCTTAATTCCCTCAGGTTCTCCTGTAAAACGACATTAGCTCCTAAGAGAATGTAGGCTGTAGGCTCATGGATGCGCCACCCCTGTACACGAACCGCTTCCGTGAGATATCGGTGGGAAATCAATGAGGTTCTCTCGCCAGCCTATTCATGTAGAAAGCCTGCAGGAAATGGGCACACGTACAAAAGTGGCGTTATAAGGTGCCTCCTAAGAAAACATACAAAAAGGGCGTTTCATCTATCGTTTTTCAAGAACGCTCGTACTCGCAGTCTACACATTAAACACATTAAAACCCAGTCTCCCTGGAAAGATCCAACACCGTCAATTTCCCAGTTTGTTAGCTTTAAAATTTAGTAGAAAACATCTAAGAAAATCCAACGGTTAAACTATTCTGTATTTGCGATGTAGCTTTCTTCTTTCACTTTAATTGGTATGTTTGCTTACTATCCCGCTTCCATAGATGTAATGAGATCATTTCCAACTTATATTGTTTGAGTCTGGTACAAGTCTTACCATACATTTACAAACTATTTCGCATTGCGAATGTACATTCAAGAAAAAAATCACAACGAATCGAAATAACTACTGTCATGGTTTGGAGATAATCTGCGCACCGGCAAAATAACGTCGAAAAACCCAAACTCAACACCTTTACCTCGCATTTAAAATTTCATTTCATTTGAGCACCTCATATACAGAAGCTGAAGATATTTTGCGTGACTTCGAACAATTATACTTTTAGAAAAATAGAAAGAGCCTATTTAACACAATCGTTGTCTTTACATAAGTAAACAGTGAAGTAAAGGTTGCTCATCGAAAACATTATTTCGTAGTTCTGGAGAATTCAATTCACTTTCACTTCAAGTTTTAGGAAATCTTCGCTTAGCAGAGCAAGCCAAACGAAGCGGTGCGGAAGAAAGCCTATGATAAAACTCGATTGTTCAGAACAGTATTTATTACAAAGGATTCATGAGTTTAACTGCAAGCAATGAAAAAATACTCATTTCCACCCATGCAAAACGTAATTCTTGCATTGTCCAAATTTCCCAATATAAATCATTACATGGTCTTTTTGCAAAACAAACTAATAAGGAGAAGAAGTAAAGCACTGATTTTGAGGTCAACGGAATAAAAATAACACTAGTCAGCGTCATCCAACAATAAATGCACCTCGATTCTAATTATTTCAGCAATGTTCTGAAGCACAGATAGAAGTTCTCACCTAACACATCAGTAGGATAGTGCCAATAATCAGTCACTCGCGTTATTGCTGTAAATGCTGTCCAAACAGAAAAAATAACCAGTAATACATTGCGAGTTTTGTACAGAGAAGGTATACCCGTAATCCTTGCCATTCTGAAAAAAGAGTGAGGACGAAAGACATTAAAAATGTACGCGTTTCATGGAAGATAAGTCCATACCTGGTCAAATAAAGGCCTAAGAAGAAAAGAACATGGAAAGCAGCAGCAGTGTGTCCTGATGGAAAGGATGTTCGGGCGGTTCGAACCCGATGTACATCCGGATTCATACAATAAGTTTCAGAAGCTGAATTATTGTGGTGATTTATTATGTTCACAGTCAGGTAGCAAAACTTTCATTAGGAATAGTACCGAAATTGGGGAAATTGCAAGTTGGGGGGCGGGGGTGGCCACTCACAGGCGACCTTATTTTCCGATACTCTAATTTACTTTTCCTCTTAGCAACTTTAGTTTACATGTCATAGATCACATAGGGCTAACGTTTACGCCTTAGGGCCCGACTGATTTGATTATTTACTTCGAGAAATAAGGGCGCCACACAGTGCCCCCAAGTACATTTTTACCTCACGAATTGTAATGAAATTCAATCAGAAGTTCGTAAACTATACCTGGAATGTAGTCTTTTCCTGTGCAATCCATACGTGACCAGTCAGGTTGGCACGCAGCAAGAAAATGAGGACGCAGACGACCAAAAACACATTTGAGGTATTCCATTAAGAACACACATAACGCAAACGTAAGTTCATATTTAAGGTATAGAAGAGTTGTTGTGACAAAATAGTTAGCAAGTTTATTAGGACCCTAAAGGCAGCTTACTGAAAATTTTGTGGAAAAAAAGAGAAGAAGAGAGAACTTGGCTACCTGTGAATTTCGGTAAACCAAGGCTTCAACGAAGCAAATAATGAAGAAAGGTGTACCAAGAGCTACGGCAAGCAGATGTTTCATCCTTACTGTATTTTGTTTGAATGGCTGTTTTATAGAGTCATCGTTACAGGGAAATGGGGATTCATAAGGAGACACAGCGTACCTAAACCCAAAAACATATTTACCGAATATTTCATGAAATGTATGTTTGAAACAAAGCATATTAAATGAAGAAAACCTACCCTGCAAACATGTAGAAAAGTGTTATTGAAATAGCTAGAGTAATAGCGATATCTAAAACCATACATAGAATCCCACGAACGACCGTTATCCAGACTTCGGGACTTTCTTTGACACATAATCTTCCACTGAATGTTATCCGTTTTAACGGCATATCTTAAGAACCTGCAAAATAGCTACTAAAAGAGGAAAATTTAAGGATAAAGGAGCCATATTGAAAAGCATGCACATGAAAAACGACAGTTGAGAGGCATTTTAATCCGGAAGCACGCTGAAGAAAAAGAAAAAGAAGAGAAGAAATATCCAGAAATTATATAAGTAAAACTACAACGTGGATGTGGGTTCATATCAAGCTGTAAAAACACCTGAAAATCCAACATGATCTATCCGACTGGATAAGAACGCTGATGGATAAATGGGCGTGGTTAGATATCCTGCTACTTGACAGAGAACTGTGCCGCGGATAAAGACAGCGCGCGGCGGATGACCACGTCCACCTGTTCCAGTTCCCACTGGATGTGTTCGTCTGATCATTCCCGCAACGAATTGATATTATGCTTGTAGGAGGAAATCAACCAAGCAATACTCAGCAATCGGAAACGGAGGTGTGAATGATTTGATTCCCGCTGCATTTGTCCTTTATAAGGGCAGGCATAAAATGGCAGGCGTTAACCTTCGTATGCCGGTGGGCGTAGCGCAGTCGGGAAGAGGTTCCTACCGTGTCTGCACGATCGATCGGTGGTTCGAAACTGCCCTACCGCCAACCAAGCCCTTCTTCAATCCTAGGTCAATAAATTGGTACCACACATGCATGGGAGAATAAAAACGCTCACATGGCACATTGGCTAGAACCGCAAATCATTGTATGGGCTAAATATGCGTCCGTGAACTTCAATGGACTCTGGGTTCGAGAGAACGCGTTGATGCGTCCCAATCGGATTGATTGACACCAGGCATTTTATCCTTTATCCTTCAAGGACAAGTGTAGAAGGTCCGGCTGGGAAGCTGCTAAACTGCTCTAAACAGAACGAGAGAAATTCGAATTTCCCTCCTTGTTACGCGCATTCGCTCGCGGTCCCACCCACCTGCACATCTTAGCGCTCTCATCGAGGATGACGTCACTCGATCGTGCGTGTATAAATACTCAGTCGACCGTCATTCAGCTGCAGGAGTGGGTGAGTGTTTGGGTGTTCTCCTTCATTGGATATTGTTGCGTTCAAGTCAAAGGGAACTTAGTTCGCCGTAGACGTACAGGGTATCTAGATTTAGGATTACTTAGGACGAGTAATCACATGTATCTGAATCGATTAGTGACGTTCCTTTTTAGAGTTCACTACGAATTCTACGTATGTATGGACTGCTTCCCCTTACAGCTGCTTTTTGTTTCACTTTTCATTAGCAACAGCAACAGTGGACGTTGATGCGTGTAGGAACAATTAAGTGTTTTATTGCTTTGGAGGGACCGCTATACATTTATTCGAAAATGTTGCTTTAGTTGAGCCTGAAGGTTATCATTTGTAGAGAGTAGGAGAAAGAATGATCGAAAACTAATGAAGATGGCGCGTGTAAAGTTGTAATCGATTTTGTTCACGTGAAAAAGAATCTAGTTTCGTTCCGCTTCAGGGTTTCGTAATGTTGACTTTCACCATTCTTTCCTTTAACGCTGAGCTGAGAGACAAATGAGAAATCGAAAACTACCACTTATCAGGTCTTGGGTTGTTTCTCGTAAGGCGAACGATTAGATTACAAGCAATGAGCAATCAGTATGAGCGTAGATTTCGATGAAAAAAGGAAGGAACAAAGGATACGTGTAGATACTTTTTAGAACCAAGGGATTGGTATTTTGTCGTGGAAAATATTGTAGGAATGTTTCAGGAAGATTCATAACAAAGGAGTGAAGAATGACTCAATCTGGAGGCAATACAATTGTAAGTGATGATCTTCAAGATTTCTTTTGCTCCTAGACTTTCTAGTGCTGAACATACTTCTTGGTTTACAATAACAGCACCATCCCATTGTGACATATTTTCTCAGAATGTTCTCAAGATTAGCTCCAGTGTGTCGCGTGTTGCGCGATTGATACTGAAAACTGGTACTGGTGCTGCATCTCTAAGAATCTCATAGAATTGTGCAGAAGAAGTGGCTGGAAGATTTCGTTTGGGGTGGTCATTTCGCTTGCATCATAAGTTCGAGCAGCAGATTTTCAGCATTTTATGGAACCACAGTCTGACCAAACTTGCTTCACGCTTTTTTGGCAGAATTCTGTGTGAAGTTCTTTACGTAGAACCAGTAGCGAAAGTGAAAAAAAAGAAATATCCCTCTTGTTTCACCCTTAGAGTACAAATGCACTTTATTTGCTCTGAAAACAAACTTCAGTGAAAACTCTAAGTATGGGTAGAAAAATCAAGTATTTACTAGGTCGAATTCAAACATATGCAATCTTTCCAAACAACGTCTCTTTGGCCCTAAATGATTGCAATATTTGTGACCAGCACCTCAAATAAATTTCCCTTGCAAAACTTGGACAATATACACCAATAGATAATTGATGGTGCACGCAGGGTTTAGGTGGAGCGGGTCTCGTATTCATCCTTAGTATGTCAAAAGCGTTTTGGACGAAATTTCATCGGAATTGCTTTGACTGACCCTACTGTAAAAGACTTCGAACGAGTTTCGGAATCAAAAGCAAAGATTTCAGTTCACAACATCTATGAGAAGCTTGTGCTTAAATTGTTCTAATGACGCAAACATAGTGGTGCGGCCGTTAATTAGCAACCGCTAGTTAGGTGGAGAAGAAGAAAGTTCTTTTGGGGTCCTTATACAACATTACCTCTCCTCAACAAAGAGTGAAGGTCCCAAGGTGTTGATTAAAGAGTGAATAGTTGGAATGAGTGTTTTCCAAACCTGGCTCTTAGTTTTCCGTCTATGATGGTGCTAGCTATATTTATCTCCAACATTATAGCCGAATTAGCTGTAAATCTGCGTTGTTGTTGCAATTCTAAGTTTGGATTTCAGGCCGAAATTTACAAAGGAGTGATCCAAGATGTCATCAGTCAAGTGAAAGAGGCATTTCTTGATGAAAACGTGGATATCGATGTGCTTTCACAACTCAAAAAGGTTTGCTTTTTCGAAGTATATCGATTGATTGGTTAAGATTGGTTTTCTAGGCAGCTCTTTTGTGAGAAAGTACACACAAAAGTTCTTAAGACAGAAGTTTTTTTTTGTAGAGAAGAAAACAAAGTGAAACATGACAAGAATGTAGCATTATCCTTGATGTCAGAATGATAATTATGATCACAAACCATGCGAAGATCAGGTTCCTGGAGAGCTGATGCAATATTCTAATATACAGTTTTTCGTTCGTATCTTTAGGTCATCTATTACATCGACGAAAATCAGGGAATAATGAGTTGGTCGCCATTACAATATCAGCAAAGCGAAACTCACACGAACTTTTTAAAAACCCAACCAGTTAATTGTTAATTTCCGCAATCAGCTTGAATTCGTTGTTTGTATCGCATTCTTTCTGTAAATCAGGTCGTCTCTTTGAATCTTCTTGATTTGTTATAGCTTTCGTGTGATTATCTTCAATGAGAAGAAGCACTAACAGTACCCAAAGCCCCAATTGTGAATCAGGAACAGTTAGAAGAGAAGGAAATAGCTGTCCCCTTCGAAAGCAAAAACCGAGCTTAAGGATAACTCATAGCTATGAAAAATAATAGAAAGCAGCTGTTCTTAATAGGTATTAGAACTTGCAAAATGTCTACGAAGCACTCTGAACTCATTCGAGAATAGCACCTTACTCTTTCACTAGAACGTATCCTTAAAGGCATCACCCCGCGAGTCTGGGGTGGTACGGATTTCAAGTAGGGAGTTCCTATATGGGGTCGTAGATTATGGAGAGGAGGATGACTCCGTCCATTTCTCCTTAACTCACGTAAAAATGACCCGGAAGATGCGGCGCGCGCACAAGGCTGACGCGCTCCAACCGAACTTGTTGTAGAAAATAGCGCCCCGGGACGCTCGAAGTCGTATCTTCCGGCCATTTTTACGGTTATTAAGAAAAAATGGACGGAATCACCCTTCTCTCCATAATCTACGATCCCGTAAAGGCATAACCCACCTGAAACCCACGCCACCCCAGATTCGTGGGGTGATGCTTTAAAAAAAAATCGAGAACCGTTTCGTGCTTTCGAAACGTGGAAATTTGCTTCTTGCCATTGTAAAATGCGCGCACATTTGATTTAGAGTGGTTAAAATAGCAAAGAAACTAGCCCAACAGGTGACCGGAAGAGTGTCGCCTTCAAAAAGAAAAAAATCTTTCGAAACATGTTTGTCTTTGAAACATGTCTCTTGACATCGGACGTACATGAAAGGTGCTGTTGCTTCTTGTGATCTTCAAGATATTTGCGCGCCTATTTTCTACTCACCAATCGCTCGTTTCGCCCTTGCTTTCGCGATTACGCTGCATAAATTAATAACAATGCTCTTCTCATAAAGGTTTCTTAATTCCGGCACGGGTCCAAAACCAACCTTGCTGAAGAAGAGCCCGCTTTCGAGTAGTTTGAAAGATCGCAAATGAAACTGAATATTTTTTTTAAATATCTAAAACAATGGGAAATGTAGGACAAAAAGTGATTTTCATGCAATTTTTGAGTCAAAACTTGAGCACTATACTAGATACGGAGGCAAGTACTTTAGGAATGGGAAGACAAGGTGATAGCAAGCGGATGTGTGGATATGGAACCTCGTCATACTACCCACCAGGTAGCGCCTCCACCAATGCGTGGACACGTGTTGCCTCCTCGAATGGGTACAGTCACACAAGTACGTCTTCAGACGGCACCACAGGTATGTGATTGTTCGTATGAAATTTTTTCTTATTTTGTTAATTTCTGCCGTTCTTAGATGGTATCGCAGTCGCATTCTGGTATGATAAACCACCTGGAACATGGTAGACCTATGCAGATGCAGTATGTGCCACAACAAGGTATGCAGCAGATTCAGGTTCAGGTATGTTTGAGCTTTCCTGTTATGGTATGAAATACCTGTATTACCTTGTTATGGTAGTACCTGTATTATTTTTAGAAGAATATAGTGTAGTTCATAGATGTGATAGTCGGAGCCGGTGCTTTGACCCCCTTCACTTTTAAACGGTTGAGGAAATTACCCCCTTCACTTTTGGACGGCTGGCGAAAGGATCCCCCTCACTTGAGCTGCACCCCATGAGCTAAACCCCTTCACCCAAGGAGGGTCTGGCTTCTCCCTATCGCACCTATGGTGTAGTTTATCTTTCCGATGAGTTTATTGCAACCAAGAGTGATAGAGAAGAATTTTAACCTGTCTCTTCTGCATATAAATACTTAAAGGACTAATATTGACATGATACTTTTTTTCTAGAATGATACGAATGCTCTAGAATGATGCATTTGGCAGTACCGGACAAATATCCGGTACTACTAATTTCTACCTAGATTTTGGATTTTCCAAGCACTATATTTTAATTTGGGTCTCTATTCTGCGAATAATTAACATTGCTGATATTTATTTTCAGCAAGTGCAACAGGGAGCCATGCCCGCAAATGTAGCATTTGCTCCTCAAGGAAGCGTTCGAATGGTTCAGACCATTCAACCACAACCTGGTCAGCAGTACGTTATTGCACAAAGTGGCCAACAACTTGCACCGGGTGTCATGTTTCTGCAACAAGCCAACGGTTCGTGGTTTGTATTTTTTCGAGTAGGAATGTGAATTCATAACGTTGAACTTGTTGCCCTTCGATTATCTATGGAGGTAAGAAATGACTCTTCAAGGGCAGTCAATACCTGTGACGGTTAGTCCAAATGGGGTGTTACAACCTCGCATACAGCAGGCGCACGGTGCTCATCCATTACATCAGTTGGACGGTAACGGAGGCCTAGTTGAAGATGCCAGCTCGGTGCAGTTGTTTGTGCTTAGTCACTGCCTTCGTGAAATTACTAACCTTTCATTCAGGATCTTTTGGATGCACCATGCTCATCTAAGTCTACGCAGAAAGGATATAAGTGCACGTCCAGAAAAAAGAGCGGTACGTATTTTTGAGTCCTGAACAATGTGTCAAATGTTTGAAGTTTAATGGATAGTTTTGGTCACTCCTTACTTCTTTACTTCGATTTACATGACTAATAATGGAATTTTCGAGATCGATTTTCAACATCTAATGCACAGAAATAACGGCTTTCATTCGCAGTAGTAAATCTTCATAATACCGCTGGTATCTTGCTTACATTTGCAGATAAAGATGCCTTGAAGAAAGCACTCGATCTTCTAAAGGCTCTGCAGATGGATGGTGGTGGTGGCGGCGGAATGTCGGATTCTTCTAGTGAAGAAGAAGAGGTGTCATTCTTGCCCATGATTTCTTTTTTTCAATTATCAGGCCCTCTATTTCTTGGTGTTATGAGAAGTATCGAATATTCGCAAACATTAAATGATACAATAGCAAGGATTTTCATATTGAAACCATTAGACTCTCGACATCTTCTAATATCCATATTTTTCTTTGTTTCTAACCATTTAAAGTTAGCTGCTGAACGCGTTTGTCCATGAAATCGCGCACTGGTGCTCCGTGAACCTTCCCGTGAACCCCCTCCCCATCTTAAAACGTCGCGCCTCTTTTTTTTCCCGGATGACTGAAACCTCCTTATTTGTAATTGACCAACACTTCGTTTCGTGGCGAATCTTATCATTTTTACATATCACGTTTTGTTTTCGCAGTTGTCACACTTTTGATACGCAATCTGTAAATTTTATATTTTCTTGTTTACCATCTTGGCATCTTGCGTAGGTTTTTCACAAGCAAACGTATGTAAATTGCTAATTCAGCGCTCAGAAGTAGTCATCCTTTTGACGCTTCACTTTTTCTCTTCTGAAATCGCTGTAACATTTGGAGCTCTTTGAACTGCTGCCTTTTTTTTCTACTTCCCTGTAATATGGTCATTTAGGTGGATGAAGACGATGATCCTATCCGTCGCATCGCTGACAGAATTGGTGACGGTCAGATCGAAGACGGTGAACAAGCGGTTAGTGCCATAATTATATTTCTTAGAGTTGATTTCGTCTTAGTGTGCAACTTTTTATGTACATTTATGCTCTATTTCATTCGTATGGAGATTTGTTATTACAAGAAAGAGTTTCGGCGAATTTTACTTCTACTATTCTGATCTCTTACTGTATTGTTAGTAATTGAAAGTTTCGAACAATATTCTGTGAACACTAAATCTTTGTAGATTGTTGAAGAGGATCCACTGAATTCTGGTGATGACCAGAGTGACGATGAAGATCTGGAAACATTGTTTGATGCCGACAACGTAATTATGTGTCAATTTGAAAAGGTACCGTTTGCTGATTTCTTTGAAGAGTTTTGAAAAAATCTTAAACAATTTATAAATCCTAAACATTTTCCTCACTCAATAGTTGATACACTTAGTCTACTGCGAGTTTTTATTTTATTAGCACCTTAAAAATTTCATTTTTGTCAAGTGAAGGACAAAAAAATGTTGGTTGAACTGTTAGTGTCATTTATTTGTTTCGGAAAAAAAGACACTAGAGAGTGGCTTAAGATAGCAACTCATACACGTTCCGGATTCAGAATATGTGTGAAGTATGCACCTGTATTGCTTTGAGCGACCTTTTAAAGCGTGCCTACTCCTCGTTCCTCTCTTTTGAGAATGGCCGAATTCATAACACATTTTATGGTCTTGATATTTGACTCATTTCTGTCTTCACATTCCTGTTTTCATAAAGAATTGCGATTTTAGTCCTTTAATTTTTAAACTTTGTTCGTTACCCTTCTGGGGGACATCAGTTTTTCGTTAGCAGTGTTTTTTTTTTCACTCCGTGCTGCGATTGGTTACTTGGTCACGTTTGGGGGAGAAATCTTTTTTCCTTTTTTCTGCGGAGTTCAGACCTTTCGTTTTTCTCTATGATGATCAGATATTTCTCCTTTTCACTCTCTCTCTCTCTCCTATAGATTGTCTTTGATCTCCAAACACAAACGAATTGTATGGGAAAATAAAACTCCCTCCTAAGCTCTGGAGTTAGACAGTAGTAGTCAAGTATGAATTTCAATCACTAGAACCTCTCGAAGCCCCCCGATTATAGTGTCATTACTTCACTTCATCACAATGTTTTGGGGAATTCGCTCACAGTGAAAACGCTCTTTTAATACTAGAGTGGCACCCACACCATTGTCTACTGGTATTCTCGAACTCGAGATGCGTGGCATTAGGCTAACGAACACATTTCGTGTATTACGAGCTCTGCGGCATTGGTGCACATAGCTAAGTGCGCAAAGGTACGCAACATGGTAAATAGATTTTCCTAGCATTTGGAGTTTTTATTTTAATCTATACTAGATCTTGAGTGTATCTAAAATGAATGAAACATCTGCACCAATGCTTTCAAGTACTTATTCTCCGACATAACCCTGCCATTTCTGAAAAAGGAAAGGTTATTACTTCATAGAATACGTCGTAAATTGTTTTGCCTTCAGAGACTGTAACAGCATTCTTGAGCTGGATAATAGTCGTAGTATTCTGAATACTTTGAATTTTGCAAAGCTTCGATCATGGAAATGTAGTTGAGTTGGTAGGAATTAGTTTCCCACCTTCCTTCTCATTTCTTGAGTACGTGGAGTTTTTCGTAGTTAATTTCACTGTTGTCGAATGCGATATCTTGTCCACCTGGACGGAAGTAGTGTGCTTCTCTGATAATTTTATAGTCCTTTTCAAGAAGCCACAACTATCTGCACTGTCTTTGTGTAGACGTGGTTTTCGATTGGTATAAAGTGCAAATATGCCCATTCTCATTGATTACATCGGCAACACTTTTTTCTTTGAATAGAAAGCCATTGAAAGCGCTGTGTAACAGCATTGGTGATACCTTGTCGGGATCATTTCGAACATTGGAAGAGTCTTCTGTGAAAATGACTCATGAGTTTTTCATTGGCTGTTTTTGTTTCTGCTACAGAGTGGAAAGTAATTGGAACGTTCAGGTTTCGACATTTTCGACAGAGTTGAAGTGAATGTAAAAAAATATTTCTTGTAACTTTGTCATGTGATCCTATATCACAACGATTTCATTCTTATGTGAGGGCATGGGAAAATGATCTCCTCTTTTTGAACTGTCTGTGGTTTTAGGTTTTCTTGTTGTTGTTTTTTTTTGTAAAATTAACACTCACACGGCTCTTCTCTAACCCCTAACCACCCAGGATCCAGAATCTTCTTTTTTTTTCTTCAGAATTTGTCCCGTTTGGGGCGGGACCCGCTTTTCTGGTTAGAAGATGCCATTTCGCGTGGTTATATGCTTGCTCATGATGAAGCTGATTTCTTATCATAAGGAATCGTATCAAACCGTTGCTCTTTCAGCAATCCTCTTGGTATGCAGACATCTACATACAACCGCTTCCCTGTTGTATGTAGTTGTCTGCCAATCTTATTAAGAGAGTAATTGCAGTCCCGAGACGTGACGTATTCGCTGTTTACGTGTCGTCTCGGCTATGGAAGTCAAACGTAGTCTTTGTTATTTCCCTTTCGGATATCCTCGATGTAGTTGTGGTCAAGGCGACTGACACCAATATCCTATCGCCGCGTCTTCATTTCCATGATTTTGAGACGACGTTCCGCTTCTTTGCTCGCTGCCCAGCACTTGGTGCCATGGAGCGGTACAGGTCGAGTGAAGGTTCTATATATTTTTGAGTTGAAACGGTCAGACATCCTCTTGTCACAGAGTACACTGTGGATGAGCGCAACTTCTGCCATGCAAGATATACATAAGCGGTAATCTCGCGTGCAAGGCTACTGTCAGATGCGCCAATCGTACCGAGATATTTGAAAGCATCGGTTCTCGAAAAATCTATGCCAGCAGGCTTATCGTTTACGTCATCAACAATTCAGAATGCTTCCTGGTATATCCTTAAGTTCTTTTCTTGGAGGTTCAAATCCTTGAAGCATTGTAAAATTCGACAGGGTTCAGACATTTTTCGATATTCACGTCCCTTGCAAAAATCATATGAAAAGTATAACGTATCAATGGTGTGGTTAAGAAGGTGGACTCAAGGATCATTTTTTAGTGGTAGTGCTGACCAAGAGAGTTTGTAATAATGGTTGTGCTATAGTCTCTAGTCAATTTATCAGCTCTTATTCAGTGTACTCCGGTGTTTAGCACAGGAAATCAATCAATTGGTTATAGTACATAATTATATACTCTGGAAAGATAGGTACCATATCATCAGAGCTTTTGGTGCAGGGCCATTCTACAAGGCGGCCATTCTCACATGAGGTGGTATTGTGAATACCAGTGGTTGTTTTTCAGTGCCGTCGCGACACAAATAGGCGTTATTTGTTATCATCGCGACAAAAGCTTTGACAAAAAAGCAAAGCAAGTTCGAAGTACATTCATTGCTAAGTGGCGTTTATGAACAAAACTTCACCTCTTGAACTTGTTTAAGGTGTTTAACGTGCAATGAGGAACTTTTTTTTGCCATCTTTCGCTTGAAATATAATTGGGTCAAAGCGACATGAAGCACGGACAGTTGCGTGAGCGGCTGCGATCGAAGGGTTTCGGATCGAGGTGGAACTATGGGGGAATGCGGAGATGGGTGGCGGTAGCGAGAATCCTTACACGTTCCACCTCGATCCCAATTGCATGAGCACTTAAGAGCACTCCGCTGCTTTGAAAATGGTGAAATGTAAATGGCAAAAAACCCTGTCTCCAAACTCACCTTTTACTCAAGCTTACAACCCAAGGAGGCCCTAACATGGGATGGATGGATAAATTATTGAAGGGTTCCTTTGGTAGCGTATACTATAGAAGAAATTAACTTTAATGCGTGGTTTCTTTTTGGTTGTGGTCAGCGGTCTCGCGAAAATACAATGACTGACTTTTCTCAGAAGCAACCACTTTATCAGATTTCTTTTTACTTAACTTTCAAGTAGTATCAGAGAGTGATAGATAAAGCGTTTGAAGGTTTTCTGTCGGTTCCAATTTATTTGAATTGATGTGGGGAAGCCGGTTGCGCATTTTCTAGATCGGCAGGGTAAAGAGTTCACTTGTTGATTCGAAATTGAACGGCGACATAGGCAAAATTTTCACGCGTTTGGTCCTCCTCCACTGCATTCTTATAAATGTAGACACTCCAGGATTACGCCTTCAAGCTTATCGACGTTTACTCTAAGTCGATTAAAGCATATTTTGATGTTCAGCATGTCTTTCAACTTCAGCGACAAATTTGACTCAGTCAACATTTTATTTCATTTTTTAATGTATCCAAACAATTTTGATAACAAGAAACTGCAGAAATATTACCTTGTACATTTTTGAAATTGGATCCCAATGGAAATTTTTGTTTCTGGGATGCTTGCTCTTAATATCTTGTTATGAAAGAGAGGATCTTGATTGTTTCCTCGTGTTGGTGATTATTTTCTTATTCTCGTCTCTTAATCCAGATAAAAAAAGCTGCACACTCCTTTATTATGCGTTGTTGTTCCTTTTGCCTTTCATTCTATATATCCCCTCTTTTTTTGGATTTCAAACATAGATGTTCCATTCAGGTTCATCGTGCTCGCAGCAAATGGAAATTCCAACTTAAAGACGGCATAATGCACATCGACAACAAGGACTATTGTTTCCAAAAGTGCAGTGGTGAAGCGGAATGGTGAAGATCGGTGGAGTTGGCTCGGTGATCACGTCTCTTCTTTCTGGACATCCAATTCTTTATACATCCTATTTTCTTTGCTTTTTGTTAATAGCGATAGTATTAGCATATTACTGAGTATTTGTTCTAAGCTTTGGTTAGGGCTTAGTATTGAGGGTTTAGCCGTTCACCGTGCTTTTTCTCTTCATCGTATTATAGCATACAAATGCCTCCTTAAATAAGCTTCCATTCCTCCCGCTCAATTTTTAAAGTCTGGATGTGTTCTACGGATTGTTGCCTTGTACAGTCATGTAGTTTGTTGCTGTTTTTCTTCGGTAGATCACATTTCTTCTTATTCAAAGTAGTTTGTGTCTGTTTGGGAGCTCTTTTAACAACTTGTAACGCTCGAAATCAGGGTGCCACGAACTTGCACGGTACCTGTTTACCTCCCTCAGCCCTCGCAATGAGCTCTTACTTTAAAGGCATCACCCCACGAATCTGGGATGGCACGGTTTTCAGGTGGGTTATGCCTAAACGGCGTCGTGGATTGTGGGAAGAGAGTGACTTCGTCCATCTCTCCCTGCATCTCTGGAAACGGACGACCCCGGAATGCTGTTTCTCAGGATGTCCATCCGTTTCCAGAGATGCAGGAAGAGATGGACGGAATCACCCTCTTCTCCAGAATCCACGAGCCCGTATAGGCATATCCCACCTGGAACCCGTACCACTCCAGATTCGTGGAGTGATGCCTTTAAGGCATCGTTCATGAACTTGTCTTCATTAAGTTTTATCACACGATTGAATACTAAACACAGCGTTCTTTATTGGGAGATACTGTAGACGAAAGAGGAAAACAACAAACTTTGGGGCGCGTTCCAAAAAAGTTTTGAAGTTAACTCTTCTTGATTGAACTATTTCTTGTCCCACGTGTGTTGATGGATAATAAGTATTCACTGAAGTGTACTTGGAAGTCATTAGTGAGTTGCAAATTTTGAACCCAGATTCTTTAAGTATGTGCTTTGCATGCAGATTTAAAGTAGAGCAGAGATAGTCGTGACTGAGTGTAGTAGTCAATCGTTTGTAGATATGCAGTGACTTCAGCTCTTGTAGCAAGGATCATTGAACTCCACCCTCTTCGGATCCCTTTCTCTCCACATGATTCGTCTATGCGTATTTCTCATTAGCTGCATTGTTCTAGGTTCGTATTTTTCTTACTAATAGTACTACCGTCACATCTAATTTAATAAGTACTTTCGGTTTTCTTTTTGTGATACTTGGTAACGAGTTATTTGGGAAGATTGGAATTTATTTTTATTTGTTTGTAATGAAGCAATTAACATTTTTATATGGGTTTCGTTCGTGTAGTATGATCATTCGCATGCGATCGATGTATCAAGCTGTGTACTGATTGTTTGACAAATAGTTGGGTAGACCTCGATTTTGCAGTGCATGTCCTACGATCTTCCCACCAAAGCAGCATTTTTTTCGGATGAGTTACGAGCTGTGCTCGATTTCTTCGGTGTTCGACTTGATGTAGCATATGCTGGGAATAGGTTTTTTGAAGTGACATTGCAGTTCAGGTAAAGTGTTATGAAGATGCAATGTTCAAAATGCGGTTACAAAAACACATGCTGCACTGGGAACAGTGATGGAAATTCGCAATCTCGGAGGTCATTGGGATGTTTTCAGGTGCGGTACCGTCCATAAACTTTACCTGGATTTCGCTTCTTTACTGGTACGACGTTCTATGCTCAACGTCTTATCTTCAGTAATGAATCCTGCACTTTATCAAGCATTTTCATCGCGTTTGAATCACCGTTTCATCTCTAGTTCGTACGGAAGCAGGTAGTGGTGCTTTTACTTGAAAATGAAGTCTCTGAGGAAGCCTTTGGAAATATTAGAAATATCGAGAATGTTACTTACAAATTCAAGTCCATTCTAAAGTACTGGCCAAAACTAACCTTGGTGTCTAGTGCAGATTTTGCTGTGTTTCTAGCTTGAA
Source organism: Necator americanus (assembly GCF_031761385.1). NCBI lineage: Eukaryota > Metazoa > Nematoda > Chromadorea > Rhabditida > Ancylostomatidae > Necator > Necator americanus. The sequence goes on from NC_087375.1 coordinate 27,173,990, forward strand.
GTTTATAGCTTTCGCTCTTTCTAGTATAATGATTACAAGTTATCTATAAATTGGTTTCTTTTCTTGAGAATTCGTTAGAATTGCAATAACTTCATTCAAAAAAAAAAATCGAAATTCAGAGATTTGCTCAAATATCAGAAGAATCTCACCACTAAATAAAATAATTGTTCTACCTCATGCTTGTAATACATACGTGAATGTGTTTTTCGGCTTATTGGGAAACTTTGTATATTCCAATGAAAACCTTCTGTTGGTGGAGAAATGTTGTGAGTTTATTAGAAAGGTGCTGTAAACAACACAGCTAACATAAGTGAGACTTAGACGTCTACTGGTCTGCGTAGATAACAAGATGTAAACTCGCTGCCGAACGTACTGTGCTGGCCTGATGCGAAGTCCCACCGTCCGCCTTCGTCTGCCTATAGGACTACAATGATAGGTGCGATATGACGTCAGTGACAGAAAATTGGTTTTTACTGCGACTACCTCTACGTAGTAGTTCTTGTCATGGATTATTTCACAAGAAAAAAGATAAGAAACTAAACAGAGTTCCAAGGACACTATTGGAGTTGTCGCCGTATCGATTATCGTCCCATTGTGCGTCAAACCAGCACAATACATTCTACAGTGGCACTCATTTGGCAATGCCAACAATAGCTCCATCAATTCATGAATGCATCGATCATCAATTCTTCTATTCCAATACGACCTGTGGGTGGGTTGTATGCATTTATGCGGACGGAATTATACCTAATAACTTACGTACGAACTATTATACGAAAATATGACGAAGAACTGTCAGAAACAAAAAAAAAGAGCTATAGCCGGGTGGAAACGAAATAAAAAAAAATAGGAAACAACTACATAAGCGGCCCGCTGTAGATAGCGTTTGGAATAGGCTGAGGTGGCACCATCACGAACTGCAGCAATGAGTGGTGCTAGCAAGGGTCTCTACTCGATTCTAATCGCTAAGTTACACCACGCCACTTCGAGCGCAGCCACGTACGGAACTGGACAGAAGTTCATGTCGTTTTGACCTTACTGTAGCACAAAAATACTGCCAGTTCAGAAAAAACGGGTCAGAGGTGATCGTATGTGAGATATGGAAAGTAACGCTCAGGTCTCATGTTCCATGAAAACTTTAAACACAGGGGGGTCCAAGTTTGAAGAAATTTCATTGAACGTACTGGTCGTTCCCAGGAGTTTGTTGACAGAACAAACTTCCAGTAATTATTTACTTTCTGTCTAGATTGGGGAACGAAAGGATTGGAATTGTGATGCTTTCTCATATTTCTTCGTATGGAGATGATAGATTTCCCAGAGGAGCTGCTAAGGTAAGAGTGTTGCTTGCATCGCTAACTATGCTTGTTGACAACCAGCTGGAAGTTGCACTTATTTGGTAGACTAAGAACGCATTAGTTTACTGCTGTTAAGTGAAATGTTCACTCTCTCCGGTTTCAGGGAGTAAATCGAAGTAGAGTGATTCCTCTTCCATACACAGCAAATCATGGCTCCGATGTGAATCCTCCGAAACGTAGACGAACTACAGTTGCCTCATTATTGGGAGAAGCCGAATACTTCGTTTGCAAGGTATTTTAAGGTTTGCTGTGTGAACCGCCACAACCTCTGCTGTGGAGTGAATGAAAAAGAGTTGTTTGCTTCAGCAATGTTTCAAGTCATTTAATCGTCGCTCAAATATGACTCGTCATATGGACAGAATTCACTGTGAACGCGTCGTTTTCAACTGTCCTTACTGTCCTGCTGTATATAAACACGCTTTCCATTTTGCTGTAAGATTTATGACAACCTAATTTTCCTTCCCCACAATCATTGATCAAGTACCGTTTACCGTATTTTAGGATCATCTCCGCAGTCATGAAGATGACCCCCAATTTGCATGCGAAAGCTGCGAGAAGAAGTTCACGTCGCGTAATCAACTCCGAGCTCACAAGAGAAGAAATTGCTTAGAGCCTCCATCTAAAAAGCATCCTTGTGTTTCCCGTAGACGAGCACAGTATGACCCGCAACCTGATGCATGTTCGTCAGGTGTGCAACTACTGGTATTTTATTCAAGTTTTTGTCCATATTGTTTCTTATTGTTCTTTCCTAGATCAGAAAACTTACCTCGAGAACCTATAAGTTTCTGATCGCTATTCTCGAAGGATTCTCATCTATTCGCACTAGTTTCCGAAAATCGGAAAATTCTCTTGAGTATTAACCGGAGGAGAGCCTATGCTTTATCATCTCCAAACATTGCTATTATACCAAATAAATTCGAACAATTGCAAACCATTCGATTGTTTCTTCTTTTTACTAGAGCGTATGTTTTACTTCATTAAAGAAGTAAGAGTTTTTGATGTTTGTTCTAAACAATTAGTTCATCGAAACAGTGAGCTTCCAAAAGGAAAGATTATTGGTGACTAATCGATATCAACTTGCGGAAATTGTGTAGAAACGCTTCATTTTCAGATTTTCTTTCCAGATGCTTCAGAGGGACCTGAGAAATTCCATATTCCATACGATTTCCCGCTCACACTATAACACAATTTTCGCTCAATTTTTCTTCAACGTCGATTTTTCTGCCACGTGATGCTTCCACGCCTCCTGAGTTCTTAGTAGAAAAATTGTAAGTTAATGACGTATTGAACTTATTTTCATTGTTCTTTAATAGTTGAACTTTATGCAAAATTAAGCGAAATATCTTCTGAAAAGAAGGCATTAAGTACCCTCAGAGACTTTGCTTTTTCTGTCATTCTTATGTAGGAGCATTGAGAGGTGGTCTCAGCTCTCTAAATGAAGATGTTGGTTATGCTTTGTCAGCAACTAGCACAAACCACGGGTTCAGATGATTGTCGGTACATCTCCTCATATTCATATTGATCTTGCTCTTAGTTAATTTATTTTTTCGATGGGTTTCTTTTCGTAGAGGATTTTTGAGCAAGCGCCGCTTTTCCTTAAAGAATTTCTAACAGAGTGCACTCAAAATCTTCTTTAGATTTTTATTTACCGTGTTGTCAGTTACTGAGAAAGCAGGGTGTTCATCGCTGACGTAACTGAAATGGTAATGTTTAAAATTTTACATTATTCGTATCCGACAGGGATCTTTTGTTTAAGTCCTGCTTCTTTCGACACAAGTTCGAGGTGTGGTGTTCAACAGCACTAAAGCCATTTCAGAAGACTGGCGACAGTCTTCTTTTCTGTAGAAGTTTAAATTAGCCTGTCTGGAAACTTCTGAAATTCCACCCTTCTGTATACATAAATAATGTATGTTCCATGCTACAAAATTAGGAGAAAAATAAGAAGATCGGTGCAATTTTCATTTTAAGACATGCTTGTAGGATTAGAAGTCAGATGAGTGACTCTTGTATTTTCAGTGCTTTTTTTAAAATTAGAACTTCATAATAGTTTACTGACCACTGGAAACCTTTTCTGGGAACATTTTTGCTCTTTAAATTAGTTTCTGTTTAATACGACGGTTAGCTTCCTTTATTTTTATTTTTTATTTTTACTCCTATAATTTTTTACCTAACACCATCCCTTATTTTTGTTCTCTGAAGTAAACAATTTGTGAAATTTGCTAAGAACCATATATTCCGTTTCACTATAGATGAATTGAGACGATGAATAGAGCGTAGTTTTTGGAACATCCCCTTTGTTATTCTGGCGTAGACCACGGCGTCATGACTACCTGTCCCATTTGCAGCGCAAGACAACTTCACCTTGAATTTGTTTGGGATCTGGGCTGAAGATCCTTCCGCTTAGATGCATGGTGATGTCTTATCATTATCTCATGTCTTCTTTGTAATTCATGCGTGTACTCGTCTATTTTGCGAACCATGCATAGTAACCCAGAGAGGTAATTCTTCCCTATTTTTTTTATTCATTCGAAAACCAACACATTCCTTGCTAATATTTTACAACCTTTCAAGATGCTGGATGGAAAATGGACTCAGTTCAGCAATTCTCTCGAAGCGACTTTAACAGTGAGTTTTATTTAAGGAACTATTCATAGACTCATAGTAATATCGTAAAATGTTAAGTGTTAGTATTTCCCAGATACTTTCGCCCATGTTTTGTCGTCTGGAAACAACTCGCTGATGGGGATGTCGTTGACCGGTGCACTACCGTTGGAAACCTTCCCTTCTATCAGCAACGGATGTCCCGTAGAATGTCTGACTACCTTGACTGCTTATAAGGATAACAAACTAAGTATGTCACAGTCACATGTCGATACATTACTTTGAAATACCATCGATTGTGTTTTGCGCTGCTCTGTTTACGTGAGGTCCATCAACCATTCAGTAATGCTTCCATATAGTCGGGACCGAATATGTTCAACCCGATGAGCGCGATGCAGTTTCGATTCGATGAGAGCAGAGGAGAAGATTGTGTGTAAAGCGGAGAGGACGAGCATGAGTTATGGGAGACGCGTTGCGTTGACCCATTCACTTGTTCATATTCTACGCCGACTCTGTGATAGTGTTTTTCTTGGGTGCAACAGAAAAAGACCATTCCACTGTTCTTTTCTAATTGTATGCGCTGTAGTCTCTAAAAGTCACTTTCATTTAAGCGGTTTTCTCTCTAAATTTCTTTCTATTTCAAACATTCTTTAAATGATTCATTCCACACTTTAATTTTTAGGAATGGATTTAGGTATACGTTAGGTTATTCAGGTTTAGATATGGTTAATTCAAAACACCACGAAGCACGTTACAGTTGCGTAGGCGATTGCGCTCGAAGCGGTGCGGTGGAGATGGCAAGTGGAGTCGACGTAGAAACGTCACGAACTGCAGCGATGGCTGGTGCTAGCAAGGTTCCCCCTCGATTTACCGCCGTATACGCAACCGCACCGAACTTCATATCGTTTTGACCGAACTACTTCATGGGTTATCAATAGTATTATAGTATTATCAATAGTATTATATCTGAAGTTATTCCCTATTCTACAATGTTTTCGATTTACTATTAGTAGCATCACTTCTATAGTATTATTTCTTGTTTACATTTAGACTCGAACAGGACGTGGTAGCAGGACTGTTCCAAGTCGTTTAAATTTCCATTCTTTTGGTAGATATATCTGATTTGAAACATTTACATAGTTTTACAGACACTGTTGTGATGCTTCGCCCTGCTGATGTGAATGTTTTCACCGGATATACATCGATGAATGTTGATAGTCTGGTCTGTGCAACTTCTGCAGGAAACTGTGGAGCCATTGTGCCTCTCTTCTTGCACTATTCTGGAATTAATCAGGGTAATTGAGTAACATTTCATTTCGATTACACCTCAGGGCTTCTTAGGTTGTTAACAACTCCAGTCTAAAGGATTTCTCATCGTTTGTCGGAGATTTTCGTGAACCAAACAGGATTTTTGATGCCCGGGCCAAATTAAAATAATTCTGATTTATTGCATATAATGATGAGCATCTTTTCTTTCACAGATTACTATATTGGTTGGCAGCCGGAGGCTCAGTCACCGTATTCTGTGCAATACTCAGGAAATCCTCTTTGCTACCTATGGCTTAATAGCAGGTGAAATTTTATTAATTGGTATCCTATATAGTATGCTGTAATTACGAAGCGGTTTAAAAACATATTTCGAAAACTTAGTTCTGAACTCTTTTTTCTTGTAGTGTTCAAAGCGTTTGAATGAAAAAGTGAAACCCATCCTTCACCCACAAACCTAGAAACCGGATGTATTTCAAGTCTCCTTTATGTGGGATTTATCAGAACTCTGAAGTCGTTCACTTTCTTCTTCTTCTGAAATTGTTTTCCTGCGAACTTGGATGTGAAGCTGCAAACTTGTATAATCAAACCCTTCTGATGATACAGTGCCTAGTGCGCGTAGCTCAATGGCAGCGTACAGTTGTCGGTGAACGTATTGTGGCGAGCTTCTGGGCAACGTGTAGATCGGTTGAAAACAAGGGCTAGCACCCGCTGGTAGATGAGACGATAATCGACAAGACGATGTTGTCGACAAAAACAAAAAAGGATTACGACTATGAAGCAATCTTTCTTATATAAAGAATGAGTGCGCCCAGATCGAGCGGAAAAATGTTTTAGAAAGAAGAAGGGAAAACTGCTTCAAGATTATCGTTTTCATCGTCCTACCCTATTATCGTGACAGACTCCGTTCCAATCGAGGACGTAACGCGTCGAGCCGACACAATACGTCATGAACGACCATATTTACGTCATGACACCCGACGTGATGGTTCGACGTTTGTGACCATGAGTTAACGCATTTGTTTCATGACATAGATCATGTCTCATGGAATCACACGTATTCCTTCTCTTCTCTGCTTACGAGCCTTCATCAGATCGCTGAAATTTTTTTTTCTCGCTTGCAATTCTTCAAAACAGTTCTCTCAAAAAATTCATGAGAGCTCAAAGAACGAAGCCAAAGAAGGCTGAGTTCTCAGGAAGCATCTTTACGTGAGGTTACTACCTCAAATATCCTCGTCCCATAAAAGATTTTTGTGGCTATTATTAGCTTCTTTCGGAAAATTGCAGTACGTGTTCAACACGTACTGAGGTGAGCACTGGATTTCTAAATCTGACTTTTTCAGCTATGTAACTGCATTGAACACTACTATCTCTTCTATTATACTCAACAGCACCACTGCAAACTTTAATGCTTCCGTTTCCACAACACCAAACCCTTCTAGTCAGAATTTGACAACAACGGGTTTTTCTCCTGCAACAACATCACAACCGATTACTGTAAATACTACAACTACTTTATTAAACGGTACTAAATTTATTCCTTTTCTAAGACAAGTCCTTTCTCAACAAGTGTTTCTCAACAAGCAGGAAGTACTACTACTTCATCTAATTCAACTATCGGGACAACCTCGGCATATGTTACAACTACTTCGCCTTTTGTGGCGTCCAATGATACCATTCCATCTACGCCAACTTACGACCACCACGGTAGGACTTTTTGTAAGTTATTGAGTGGTCCCTCTGGAGAAAACTGGTTGTTGATATGGTTTTCTTCTTTTATTTAGTAAAATTTGACAGCATTGTGGGTGGGAGTATCTGGGGATAAATGAATTTTCTAAGCAAACGAATGTGTCGCAAGATGAACTTAGTTTTTTTTTCTTTTCAAGGAGAAAAGAAGAAAAGGTCTACCTCGAATTTCTGGCCTCTTGTCCTCGCAGGAGTGGTTGGTCTGGGAGTGCTGGTGATCACAATAGTATGAAAATATTCTACAGTTTTTTTTTATATTTATTTGGTTGCTCATGCAACTATCCCTATTTCTACTCACTCATTTTGATCTGGACGCATCGCATATAGCAAAGATAGTTTTGCAAACAATTTTAAGATAACATGCAATTTTCGATGCCCACTAGTTTATTTCAGCTGGCCTTATCCACGCTAAGCATCATCAGATCTGGCAGACGTGCGATTCGTCCTCAGAAAACCTCAAATAGCCCACCTCCACCGTACCCGTATACACAGGATACATCCAGCGATCTGCCACCTGCCCCTGTTTCTTCTATGCCTGCTCCACAGCCACTTTCCGTGAACGCAGCGGCAGACTTACCGTTAGCACCATCAGGGTACACATAATATGATCAAGATAAAAGCTAAATTGTGTTCATATGATTTAACAATGAATACTTCTCGTAATGAAAAATCCGCTGTTTCATTTCATTGTTTGAAAACAACTGGGTTGTCTAAAATTGCTGCAGACTTTTTCATAGATCTTCACACATTTTAACAGATTTTAACAGAAAAAGGTAGCTTATTTATTATTTATTTCGTATTATTGGTATTGGTATTTCACTACAGATTTCCTCAAAGGATGAAGTGTCTGGCGTTAATCAACCTTCGTTTGAGGTTTATGAACCCTATCTAGTTTATGCAATCACTTCCAAGGGCTAGCCTATGGATCAAATCAGTGTTTTTATCCTCCAAGACACGTCTAGCCTGAATTTATCGACTTCAGAAGGATGAAAGGCTTGGCCGACTCTAGAGCGGTTTCGAACCATTAGTTGGCCACCACAGTCGCAGCGGACCCTTTAACCAACCGCGCTACACCCGCAAAATGAGTGCGCTCAAGCATTGCGGACATTCTGTGTGTACTGTTCCGGCTCATTTTCAACGAAGTTCACGACATTTTCGAACTAGTCATAGCCTTTGACGAAAATATTCGCTTCTGCGAAATCTGCTTGCAGATTTTGGCAGATTTGCAGATTGAACGCGTGTGCGACCATACGCTTCCACCTGTTTGGATTCTTGTATTGATTTTATTGCCTATATATCGTAGTTTTTAGGGGATTCGTGTTGTAATTTATGAATTTGATAAAACGTGTAAAAAGACCGCTCTTCAGCTGAACTTAGACAAGACGGTTTTTATGAGGAACGCATGGGTTTCTGATGCTCCATTCACGCTCAACGGAACGGAACAAATATATCCGAATGTTCCAGCTGTGTATACCTAGGTAAGAAAACTAACATGAACTACCCAAACTCCGAGCTGGACAGGAAGTAACGAGCACCTTGAAGAGCAAGTAGGAGCATCCAGGATGTAGTGAAAAGGACTTGGAACATCCGGCTCCGTGCTCTCTTATTCAACACCACCGTTCTTCCTGTTTTGACCTACGCTTCAAAAACGCGGGAGTTTCGCAAGCAGTAGGAAAATGCAATCAGTGTCATGGAACGCAGAATTGAAAGGATGATCTTAGAAGTAACCCGCTTTACTCAAGTGAAAGAAGGGATTTGAAGTTCGCTACTACGTCACCGATCGAAGATCAGAGACGCTTCGCATGTGCCAAGGAGAGTAAAGTTAGATGGGAACGTGATGCGTTTCAACGATAATCGTTGGAAATTAGCCGTAAGCGACTGGATATCACGCAACATCAAACGCACTGCAGGAAGGCCGTCGACCCGATGGTAGGACCTCTTTACGAAATCCTTCAAAGAAGAATAGGACGCTATTCGAGCCCCTCCCAAGAGATGCCACTGGGTAATACTTGCGCGCGATCGGGACAAATGGAAGTATTTCTGGGGCCCGCTCGAGGAAATCGACGAACAACGGGAGCACGGGTGATACAGGTGGATGTTATAATTGCTTTATGCTTTGTTGTGCACTCTCAATGAGAGCATAAATTTTATATCGCCGAATGACTGATTGGCAAAAAGCGGAAATAATAGCCGCTTAAGGCATACTAACACATCAAAAAATATAACCGTGACTAGAGGAGTAGCCAAACAACAAACATGAACAAGTAATAACATTACAAAAGGAATTACTACACGTAATAACCGTTCTGAACATTTTCTTTACAATTAATCAAGAAAAAATACTGCACATGAATCATCACTTCTAAATACATAAAAATACATAAGAAACGAAAGCAACTACATTTGTATCAATTTTAAAGTTTGGATTTTGTTATTAGGATTGTATACGTTTGTATTTGTACCTACAACACATCTTTGAGTCTGATAGCGCAAACTCTACTCGAAGTTGTGGAAAATTATAATTTGACGAATATGACAACACAAAATTTTGAGAGTGACCGGCATGGCCCACAAAAAAAAAAAAAAAAAAAACGGAGAAGAGAGTTCATCGGAGGAATGTGACCGGATTCGTGTACGAAGCGAGGTTAACAAATTACTCGCACAAAGGCCTGGAAAAAGTAACATCATCTGGAAAACAACTTGTGCGAGGTGTTCCAGACAGACTCTCCTCAAAACCAATACCTTTAATATCTAACTTATAGTATTATAGTTAAAGCTTTGTTCGAAACATCTTCAAAATTTATTTGTAGGACATTTAGTTATTTAATCACTTGCTATGGTGAATTAAAAGAGCTAGAACCACGAGGCCATCTACGCACTTTTATGAGAACCAGTCTAGATCCCTGGATCAGGTACGATAAAGTACAGCGTAGCGAACATTCATTACACAGTCGTTTTCTAAAGAGGGCACTAAAGAGACAAAACTCACAATCCTATGGACCCGTCTCTGGGAGGAATTATTGGTGGTGGTCGAGGTGGAGGTGGTGCATGTGTTAATGGCACTGTATCCGCAAGTGACAGGTTTGAGAACGCAGAGCATGTACTGCAAGTAGAACTACGCTGAAATTCATTCAGTTTCAACTAATCTTAGTGCACAAACCTAATCCCACTGCTCTCAGGAGTGTGTGCATGGGTAAGATTGAGAGTGATAGGACGTTCGGGCTTACGCTGAAAATCAAAGAAATACGTGTAGAAAAAATGGAAAGAAAAACGCACCAGGAAAGTATTTTTTTTTGTTGAAATAACTCACAGGACATTGTATATACTGGTCATTTTGTACAGTTGTAACAGGAGGAGATGGAACATTCTGACTATGGCTGTGCTTTGGTGTCATCGTTAAGTACGGGACGTTGTTGATCACTCCTATCCGAGGACCAGCGCATGTAATGTAAGGATCTGTTGAGGGAGCAGGTATGCGAGTATTCAACGATACTGTACACGGTCCACTATTCGATGCTGTCGATGGTGGTATAATAGTGGACAGAGATGGCTGAATGTAGTAGTAGTAGTAGCAGTTACACTGAACAGTAAAGAAAAACAGTAGGAAGAGAAGATTTATGGAAGACGAAACCTATAAATTCCAAGCATGTTTCAAGAAAGTAGATGGACGCATTGTAAATCATGGTATGCGTAAATTATTCTTAATTATCATTCATGGAATGACAACAGAACTAAAGCTTCTCTTGCAAATTACAGAGATGTCAAAACTGTAGAAGTCAAGTGACTGTACTTTTGTACTCATTATGATCTCATTTCACGAGAAATGCACGGAAAATTCAAAACAACGGACAAAGCGAAAGACTTTGAAAGACTATCGCTGAAGTATCCGGGCGCAACCCAAGCAACTAAATGACAACCCTAACCTCTCGCATTACTGAAGGAAAGATTAAAAAGCTGCTCTGAAAGGTGATCCTAAATCTGGGGAAAAGGGTAGAATTATCAACAGAAGTTTTCCTGCAATCTCCTATTCATATCTAGCGGTCAGCAACTTTTTCCATATATATATATATATATATATATATATATATATATATATATATATATATATATATATATATATATATATATATATATATATATATATATATATAAGTCACAGGCGTATCAATCCACCTGGGATGCACCAACGGGTTTTACTGAAGTTCATAATCGTGGAGGTTTTGGAACGCGTTTTCGCATATGCAATGAATGACTTGCGGGGGCCAGCCGATGTTTTATTTTTTTACGTCAGTGTTTTTATCCTCCCAGACAAGTCTGGTACCATTTCAGACTTTCAGTTTTCATCCATTTCGTTTCCGTATATATATATATATATATATATATATATATATATATATATATATATATATATATATATATATATATATAAATATATACGGAAACCAAATGGATGAAAACCAGTCTAATCACTCCGGAAAGCCAATAAAAAAGAACTGAACAATTAATATCAATCAACATTACGCCTATTCCACTCTGCAGCCACTCGTGAACGTGCTGTGGTTTTCATAATTCTCTTGACATTTATTAAGATAAGCGAAATGAGAGATATGCAATGAGTATTATATAACAGATGATAAACCTGCATATTCGAGTGGAGAGGAGGGCGTGCTGCATGTCCGTTATGAATCGCATTTTGCCTGGAAACTCCTTTGTCGTCTGAAGGAGTTCGACGATGATGCTTGACGGGAATGGATGGGGGAGCTAGAAGTTCAATATACTGATATAATTCATCACTCAGTTCAAAGTCCCTCACCATAAGTGCCCTCATGCGTCAACGGGATAACATCGTCAATACCAATTTCTCGTCGTGGTGAGCGACTTGCTGGGTCAATCCCTGCTCCAAGGCCTGCTCCATTCGTGTTCGTTGGGTTATACAAGGCTGGCTTTATATACCGCCTAAGAAATTAAAAGAGCATTTTAAAAAGAATGTTCCCCACTAACGAACGAGTGCAAACTTATAATTATTATTTCTCTTTATTGAAATGATATCTCAGCTCAACAAGTAGGAAAAATGCTGCACATTCATAGATGAGCAATTATTGCTTTGTAATGTTGCAATGAAAGATGTTCATGTCAAGAGACTAAATACGAGAGTATGAAATATATGAAGCTACAATTATACAGCTAACATATAATTATAATTAATTATTACTAATTACAAAACTTTATGCACGAAACGAAAACTACACAACTTACTAAGGGAATTTTTTTAAGATCCAAGCGAACTTTCTTTATCAAAGCAAATTCAAAACGAAGGAGACGGCGGGCAAGGAACAAAAGATAAGTCTAAAACATACGTTGTTTGCTGTGTACATTGAATTTCGCTCCACTTCCCCATTTTGTCTGAGGGTGACACTTTATTCCGTACAGCCCTGCAAATATTTACGAATGAAATCCTATAAAATAAAAACGCTACAATTTATTTGCTGATAAAAACTAGCGCCGACAATTATGCTGCAGAAAACAGCAGTCAAAGAACAGAACACACGAGCAGAACAGCTGCATGCAGATTTCGTTTAAAAAAAAAATAGAATGAAACTAACTTGTTAGGAGCCAACTTTGTGTAGTCATCATCAGTACTGGTTGATGATTTGTGCAGTGGTGAGAGATGCTGTAATTTGGCAAGGTTTAGGGAGCCCCGGAACATTAAATCCAAGGAAAAAAGATTGGGATGAATGACGATGACTGCCTTCTTACAAGAAAAAAGACAGAATCCAGAAATAGCAAAATGCAGAAATAAGAGCACGAAAAAATAAACCCACTTCATAGTTGCTTGGTGTCGCTTTACTTAGCGGTGGAAAAACAACTTGTTTCGCTGAGACTGGGGACAACTTCGCAGAGGGAGGAGCTTCGTCAGACTCAACGGAATGGTTGCCTCGACGAAACTGCATATATCAGCATTACACTGCTTGATAGGTGGAATGTAAGTGATGCTTGAAAACACACCACATGGAACTTCGACAGCAATTTTCTGACTTTACTGGAGTCTTCATGAGTCCCTTCACTGCGTCGCGCTGAGTTCCCAAGACGTGCCGCCGGTGGAAGAATATTAGGGCGATTTTCAGCTAAACGACTAAATTCATTAGGAGGATTATTTTAACTAACACATTGACGACAATGTCCAACGATGTCATTGGACAATTTTTTGCCGCTTGGAAGAATGGGCGACGATGTTGCCGAACACCATCATAAAATACTTCATATACCAATAATACTAAATAAACAAGGAGTTATCATATATTTAATGGTATTCGTTGACTGTTTTTCGGGATATTGTCCGACGTCTGATGTCGGAGAATCGGCGCGCAAAAAAAAAATATGCAGCAGATACGCAAAAACCGCCTTGCCCTCAATGTGTTGGGATATTTTCTCGCATTTACAAGAGAAACAATGTGATGATTACTTTAAAAAAGTCCCTTTGCCTTCACTGATAATACATTAACGTTTTTACACAAAAGGATTTTCAAATAAAACCTTGACCGAACATGAGAAATTCTCTTCTCTTCTACCTAATGTAATTTACGTTGTTGTTTAAGTTATTACGAGTTATTCAAATCCTTAAAGTTGACTGATGACAAATCAGTGTCACTCAAAATAAGAATGAAATGTACTATTGAATAGCGAAAAAAGGATATAAGTTACTAGCTGTAATATCTACCTCATATGTATCTAGTAGTATCTCATATCCCTGGTGATAATCTCGTATTGAAAGGCAGATAAAGAGGCTCATGGATCTAAGGTTAGTAAATGTAAAAGAAAAAGTTTAGCAATCCTTAAACTGCGATCCAATGCTATTTCTTCAATTTCCTGCTCTTTTTATCTGTCTAACGATTCTCTTTGTGTCCTGTTCCACATATCACTGGGACATCAAGCCACAAACTACCAGAAGACAGAGCTTTACAGTTGTTTTTCACCACAAAATAGTCCTCATTCTCAATTTATGACTTCGAACACTTTAAATTTATTATGCAGTACTTTTTAATCAATTACCTACAAAGTTGTGCGGCTCACAAGTTAATCATTAGTCAATCGTTAGTCACATTTTATTTTCAAAAAATATCCTCTTTTTCATGGTTGGCTGCCATTCGAATCAGGTTTTCATGTTTTTTTTCAAGTGTGTAATTGCGCGTGTATAACATTAAGATAGTCTTGAACCTGAGACAAGAGATAAGAGGATATCCCGTCGCGCAGAGGTGTACTGAAGATTGGAAATCAGTTATATTTAACGGAACATAAACACATCAGTCAATTAGAAATCTAAATTTTGTTTTATATGGTCGTACCTTAGCATGAATTTACTACGCCTATGAGTCTCAGGTTCAAGACTATCTTAGTGTTGAACAATGTGAACAACCACACAAAGAAACGATTATTATTATAAAATATTAAAAACGTATCGAGCGAATGACAAACCGTCTGGGTCAGGGAACTGTACGTTACATTCACGCTCCAAGCTTTCATCGTGGGCCAAAATTTGCCGTTTCTTGCGAATCGCATCTTTTCGTTGTAGAGTCCCGCCTTTCTTCGCGGTGCAGTTGACTTCCAACTCATTAAGATTTGGACTGCTTACGGACAGATTTTGTTGAAGAGGCCGATGAGCATTGAGATGTTCCTTTTCTCTTCTTGGCAACGTCCCGAACGGTGATGCAGTTCTGGTTCCAGTTCCAGAAGTTTGTCGATCAACTACAACACCAACACAGTACCACCACAAACACAAACATCAAACTAATAAGTGAATACTGAATACAATGAACCACTAAAAAGGCTTTACATTTTGCTCACAACTTTTGGAGTAGCCGATTTGCTTCAGCACGAGCACATGCTTCAGAAAAAAAAAAATTCCCCGTTACAACGGGCTTAGCTGAATGTGTACTGAATATAAATGAAAAAGTATAGTAAGGTCAAGACGACATGAAACACGATACGGCTGCGTTCAAAGCGGCGTAGTAGAGCGTAGCGGTTAAGATCTAGTGGGCACAACTGCTAGCACCATCGTTTCACGTCGACTCCAACCGCCATATCCACCGCGCCACTTCGAGCACAGCCGCTTACGTAACTACACTGTGCTTTATGCCTTTGACACGACTACATGACGAATGTCTGTTAAATGGTTACCTACTATTTATCCCACAACTAGAGAACGAGGCCGATTTTCACAAAAGAAAGTGCAGAAAAGAAGTAATTTTGTCGAATGAATGTAGATGGATGAAATTGTTTGGTTACAGTAATTAATGTTACACAATTAATAACTAGAATACTCAAAAGGAGACATACTTGTGAATTACGAGGAACTCGAAAGTTGTGCAGCCCCAACAAATTTCGCATGGAATGCACGGATATGTAACTCACACATAATCACTTTGAGGTCCGTTTTACTTGATGTCGGTTGTTGAATTGATATCAGATGACGACACTCTAGATCAGACAACACATAGGAGGAAACACAACATGGATAAGTGAAAGAAAGTGTGCGCAATGTATAGTGATACAGCTATGAAACGATGGCACAATTATCGGATAGGCTAAATAAATGACTACCATAGTAAAGCTCACCCTGAGGCTTAGATATGTCCTGTTTCTCGATCTTCTTTTTGCCCTTGCGACGCTCTCGTACTTCAGGTGCTGCAGCTTGTGGTAACTTTGAGACACCGTCACCCCTCATGTCTAGTTGTTCGTACAACTTCTGGCACATAATTCGCATTTTTCTGGAATAAAAAGACGGACGATATAAAGCCGAAACATCACTTTTTAGCACTGCGAAATGGAAACAAAACAATAACTGAAGAAGGTTCCACTTACTCATGACCATCCTGATTTAATTTGACATAGAATTGAGTGATCTCCTTCTCGATGTCCGCATGCACTCGTTGAACAAGAGCCTCTTGTTCCTCCTAAAAAAAAAGCAATTGCTTAAAAACAATGCTTCAGCTGTAGAAGATTATGAAGCATAATTCACTCACCGAAAAACCAGTTCGTTCCAGCTCTTCTCGGTATTCTATGAACTGCTCTAATAAGGAAGCAAACGTTGGTCGTTTATCCGGTTCTATCTAAAATATACTTCTGATGTGACTGAAAAACGTTTTCCCACTAAAAAACAATTGTGATCGTGTTCGCACGCCTTGGCTATGCCCAATTATCACGACCCACAACGCAACTGTCAGGGGCTCACCTAAAATAGGTGAGATCACCTAACGGGCTACACAGATCTCATAATTTTCGATGGAAGTGATCTTTTACTCACAAACAACATCACCTACGAACACAACAAACGTAGCAAAAGGCGAGTACCCTCCTGTAATTTATTTGAAGCTTCTAACATGCAGCACACTTCTGTTGTACAAAATTTGCTCTTCCTCTTCCACCACCCCCTTTTTTCATTCTTACCTATGCACATAATTTTCCTCCATACTGGCAATGCATTGAGAACTTTTTTTAGCACAATCCGTTAAAAAACGAGAACAAATTCCAATGTGAAATCAGTGAATATACATTACGCTTTAACATCGTCATGAGATGTACTTTTACGAGTACAAACCAGAAACAAAACCTTATTAGGATTCGGACATTACAACACGCCAACTTACATTCCAACAGCTCTGCATGATATCTTTCCATTTCAAGGGACAGTCGTCAGCGATTGGAAGATCAATACCTTTCGTGGATACCTAGAACAGAACTCGAGTTTGTTGCAATGGCCAAAATTAGAATGCGAAATCAAATGAAAATTCCCCTTGATTAGTACTCCAGCATACTGCAGTGAGCATGTCGCTAATCATTTAAAACTAACGGCTCGTACATAAATTGAACCCGATTGTTGTTTTCCAACCAATATGCGATTTCCCTGTTTCAATCCATCGAATTTTACAAAGAAAAAGTTCAAATTTAGAAGCGACGAGCAAAGAACAAAATGGAATAGAAATGTTAAGCAGAGATATGATATTGATTCTGACGTCTTGCTTTTCTATAGGGTATAGCGAAGGTGTTGTAACAACACTTTTCTTTCGAACAAAACGGTGCCATATCTTGCATAATACTATTCAAGTATGGAATTATAGGTTTATAAACTACTAATACATTATTACATATGATTTTCATAGCGTTTTTTTCCAAAGGGGTAAAACGAAAAGCAAAAAAAAAAAACTTTCTCCGCAACAAACTTTGAAAATGAAATATCTGTTAGTGCAAAAATGAAGTGGAAAGAGAGAAAAGATGAAGCTTACAATAAAAGCGACAGTAATCGGCATATGTCCTTGATGTGGATCCTTTCTGGTAAGTAGTTCCCAGAGCACAACCCCATAGCTCCATACATCAGAAGCTTCCGAATACTGTTGGAATTTGTACGCTTCGGGAGCCATCCAAGCATAAGTACCCACCAAGCTTTGCCTGAAGCAGTGGAACATAAATGTACACTAAACAAATATGTCAATTTGAAAGTCCTGTAATATGGCGCACCTCTTTTCATCTTCATCCTTTATTTTCTTCGTAGCTCCAAAGTCTGTGATTTTTACTGTCAATCGATCCAACGCTTTTCCCTTACAAACCTGACAGTACCCATTGGCCTGGAAAAAGAATGCTACATATCAACCAAAAATGAATAAGAAATGAATGAGAACAAGATGAGGTTACCTGTATTCCATTATGCAGATGAATTGATTGCGCAGCAGATGTAGGAGTGCTAGGAGAGACGTTGCACAAACATACTTGTTCCTTGACCAAAACTAAACCAGCAGATTCGGGTGAAGTAAGACGGTGTATGACGTTTCATTCCATCGTAAAAGAACGAGAAAAAGCACAGATTCAACAGATAAAACTGTGGATGTAATGGAGAACAACATTAGGGATTTTATCATTAATATCTGGACATACATTCTCTAATTTCGATGAGACGAAAATTTTAGACATCAAGATCAACCGGAAAATCCGCTCCACAGTTTTCAAAATTTAAAATTCGTATTGTCTAACCTCTGACTGGTATAATGGATAGCAAAGAGAACAACAAACATTGTGTTGGAAATAGTAGGTGGTAGATGGAGATACAATCAAAAGCGAGTTACGAAGCATAACACATAACAAAAAGAGAAGAAAGAACAAAAAAAAATTTAAAAAAAGGCTTAAAATGGATAACTAACCGTTATCAGCTTTAAGATCTCTGTGCATTAGATTCTCAGATGCAAGGCATTTCATTGCCGATGCAATCTGAGCGGCCCAGTCAACAATGATCCTCACAGAAACGAAGGAGTTCGCAAGTACTTGACACAACTTCTTCAAAGAACCTCCTGAACAAATTTGTTTATCCTAAGCCCTAAGCAGCCGATTTTCCATACAATTTTCTGTCGTTCTCTTTCCCAGGTTTTTTTGGTGAACAACTGTTGCTCACATGTTGCTAGTTTTTAATTCATGTTTGTCTAGGTCGCGAATCAAACTTATTGGACTTACAACACAAAAATAATCACAGGAAATAATGGACAAAATCTACCTTCACAGAGTTCCAGAACGAGACCTATGCGCGGCTGTTCCAAACATACCCCAAGAAGATGAATTATGTTCGAATGTCGGAGCCTGTTGATCACCACTGCCTCTCGTTTCAACGCTTAAAAATTATTATATTATTAAACCTAAATTACTATCACTGGAGCATGTTCAATGATGTGATCCGCGCGGATCCACTTTGATTGAACTTCAAAATAAACACCGTACTATTGCTAACTACATACCTATATCGTCTTGTCTTTTTCTCAGCGGTCTGAAAAATCACTACAAATCTATAGTTCTAACCGAGAAGATTGAGAGACTTCCCAGAACTTAATTACATGAAATTTCGTCTTCATCTTATCATTCTCTCGAATAAACCACCAACTGCTAACTTTCCCACCATCCCCGGAAGTTCCTACAAATGCAAAAAAAATCAAAAAGAATTATATCCAAGCGATTAGGGAATTGGGGTTGAATAAAGCGAAGAATATTCAAATGTTATTTAAGGCAATATGGAATTCGAAGAAGCAAAAATTGTTCTATGCAAAAAATACCTTCGATATCGGACGTCTTAGGCTCCCCTCTTATCCGCTTCAGGGCCACCAGCTGAAAAGAGCCGCATAAAATGAACTCACCTAGATAAAACAAAGGAGAATAAAATCCAAAAAAAAAAATTAACTGAAAAGAGCAGGTGAAGAATGAAGAGAGAACGTATGGCTAAGATAAACTTTAATAGTTACCTCTCCTTTAAAGACGACTTTGAAAACATCAGCACAAGCCCCTCTTCCTATTAGGTCTTTGCCAGTGGGAGGCTCGGATATTTCTTCCGCAGTTATCAGCTTTGCATCGGAACCTATAAGCAAAAGACGCAGATTTGTCATCTAATCAGCTAATGGATCACAAAACTGCACACCTAGTAGCTTCACATAATTGCCTGGGAATAATCCACGTTTTCCATCCTCGCATTCACCAAAGAACCATGATTCTTCCTCCCTAAAATAGTTTAACTCAATGGGAGAAGACCGGTACAAGAAGCATAAGTTAAGGTGAGTCTGTTGGTCGAAATGGTAGAGCTAGATAAAGCGCACAAGGGAAACTCACGTTTTTCGTATTAGTTTCACTGTCGTCCCTGCCTTTAGATTCAGCTCATCATTATTTCGAGCTTCATAGTCGAATAATATTTCAAATACCTAAATTTTCTTCAATAATATAGTAAGGCACTGCATTACAAGTGACATGAATTCCATGGAAAAAGTGATAAACACATTCTTTTGAAATAAATAACTTGAAACACTTACTTGACTAGGTTCGGGATCACGGTCGAAGTAGACTTGGTCACGATCGCGAAATGCAACTAAATAATGAGGTGAGTAGTTTTACTTCGAGAGTACGAAGGTTTGAAATAAAATAGCGCACAACATAGCAAAGTTGAAGAATTTTTCTCACCTTCATTGTCAGTGACATCCGCTTCACTTTCAACTTCAGTGGATGGGACTTCACTGCCTTTCCTTGCGATCTTTTTACACAGATCGTACTCTGAATCGGTGGAAGGCGACGTAGAGTGTTGAAGTGGGACTAAACAGAGAAATGATAAAGAATTAGAAACAAATATAAGAAAAAAGAAAAGAACTTCTAATAAAGGTAATGATAGATACGACCAAATATGTATTGTTACAAAAACAGCTGCCCTATGAATCTTAGATGAGAGACTATTGAGTGCTTGTCTCCAACCTCACTAATGTTGCAAGCGCGCATGCATGATGACTACGTGTTTCCACTTTCCGAATATAAGCTGTTAAGGAAGGAGAGTAGAATCAGGGAACGACTCATTACTTTGCTTCTTCCTTTCCTCATCACATTTTGTTTTCATTGAAATCCCCGAAAAGTAACAATGAAGTATAGAGTTCAACAGAAATTACCGTCTGATGTTTTATACTCTCCAACTGCTATGCAGAAAAATCTTTTGTCGAAATTTTGAATGAGAGTAGAAATGAAACAGAAGGAAATAGAATAGAAGAAGCTAACTAACTAACTTCTAGGAAGATTAACGTAGGGCTTCGTAACACAATCGTCATGCACAATGTGCATTTCTTCGTCGTCGTCCGACCAAGCCAAAACCTCGCAACTCACACTCCCTAGCTTTGTTAGGGCTGGTCGTTCACCGACCTTTGGCCACGCGGGTGATTCCTAAAAGAGATTTCTTATGAGCACAAAACAAAAAGATAAATAAGTAGAATGTAGATATACGCTCTGACGTTTATATATTCAAGAAATAAGAGTATGCAGCATCACAAAGTTAAGCACAAATATCACTAAGACCCCCAGAAATACAAACAAATTCAGATATGGAAACAGTTGCGCACAGGTTCATACTAATAGGAGATAATTGGACTGGACTGATGTCAAAACTTTTCATTCTTCATTCGATACACACGCGAAAACGTTGATCATCCATTCGTTCTTTATGGTTTTGCCCAGGAATCCGAGAGACACCATTTCTTATCTTGTCGACTAGCAAGCCTAGCATCTCGCGAGGACATACTGTGCTGAAGCGTGACGACATGCCTCTCTATTCTGCTGATTACGCGAAGCATCTTAAATGTCAGACTAAGCTTACAAATGGTGACAACAGAAAACTTCAAGAGAGACTTGAACACAGACTTCGAAAAGGATGTAGCTGATTTGAACTGACGTTAGAATCGAAAAAGGTGCGCAATGTTTATGCTCTTGTAGGAAAGAGTTACAACATGTTACAAATTTGGTTGCATTATCCCTAAAAAAACACCACCAATGAAAAAATCCTGGTAATTACCAAATTCAAAAAAGAAAAGACCCGGAGAATTGCAAATTTCGTAACAAACAATCCGATTTTCAAAAGCTCCACATAAGCTGCAAAAAACTATCAGAAATGCATCCCATACACACATAATTGATTAAAATTATTGCGTCCCTTTTCCTACTAATTTAAATATTCTATTGAAGTCAATAACGTAAATCACCGCATTCTTAAATTCACACTCTGAAACCTACTAAGGGATTCGCAAATGACAATACATGAAATTCTTAATGTAACTTCCAAAAAAAAAATATCGGTAGAGATTAGAGAGCCAAGCAAACCGGGGATGTCCATTATGTTTCGTCGTCAACAGGTAAAAACTGCAATGGCAAGTGCGACCTCTCCCTGTCGTTGTTGCCATAGCTTGAGTTGTTTTGATAAATACTGGCGAATTTGCAAATCTTGGGCGCACTTTATGACTTTCGGATTAAAACGACTTGATTTGTTTTGCAACTGCGTAAACGATTGCGCTTGCGATTGGACCCTCGCTAGCTCCGATCGGCCTATAGTGGTTGCTGTGGTGCTAGTAAATTCGGTTCACAGTCAAAGCGAATAGTTATTGCTGACCGTTGGATGCGTGGTAGAGTCGGGTCATAATGAACTGAACCCAGATGTAGTTGCGTAAGCGGCTGCACTTGAAGCGCACGGTTAAGCCAGCGGTTGCCACCAGAACGTGATCATGACTATGGCCAGCTAGTAATGGTCTCAGCGGACAGCAACCGTTGGTGCTACCGCTCCAGTTGCAACTTACGCAACTGCGCCAGGCTTCAGCTCGTTTTGATCCGATAGCTGTACCTCCAACAAGATGTTCAATGCTCAAGATTCTTGAAATCGACAGATGTACAGTCACTTCCGCACGTGATTTACCGATTGTTGGGTATTGAATTAGTTTTGGATAGAGAAAAATTGTATCGACAAATGCAACTGAATTTAACTGTCCCACAAGAACTCGGAATTACTCTATGGATGACGCATCTCAGTGTCTCTCTAGACCATTCTTTAGTGAAGATAAAAAGGATAGTAAAGATAAGAAGTGTTCTGTCCTTTATTGGTCCACCACTAATGAAAGGTAAAATAAAAAAATTTATTAAAGGCTTTGGAGCAGAAGAACATGGTTAGGACGGTTTCTTTGAACGATGCAAGACTGTATAAATAAAAGAGTGTGTTCACTGATAAAAATGGTGCATGCTGCCGGACACAACACCACCGGAAGTATTTGCGAGTCGTTATCAGGAATAAAACTACAAATGCAGCGGCTGCGTTACCTTTAATGTTGACCAAATAACAGAAGTGAATGATAAAATTGTAACATAACCAACTGTTCTTTTTTGTGTATGTCAAAAGCTAACTAATAATTGTTGCATGAGAACAAATGAACTTGTGCAGCTTAATTAAAACTTATACAATGCAATCTATATACTTGTAATCTGTATCCACGATGATGAGAAAAACCTTAACAACTCTGACCAGTGAACGTAACAATGAACTTTAAGAGACAAGCTCAGCATGTTATTTTCGTTGCACAACTTCATCGCCATTCACCGTAAGGACTGCTTGCGCAACCATTTCCTTATGAGGGAACTACTGATGAGAGGCAATACGGAGGCCCGACAACAGTCTAGTGGACCTTTTAGCTCTGCTGGAGTGAGTAGTTTGGCCAAGTGGGTATGCCCAAACGGACTTCATTTGATAAAAATGAATACTCTGATATTTTCATGACTTTGTGATTAGTGTGTTAACAAATTTAAATCAAATAGAATTTGCTGCATGCAGACACCTGTCGACTGTGTATCCATTTTTCGGCTCCCAAAGAATATCGGTTATTAGGTTTTCTTGACAATACCGAATCTAAGCAAGGACCCCGCAGTCACAACAAGAAAGGAACTACACAAACAAAAAGTGGACTGCATCATTTCACATGTCCGGAACTCGAAGCTAGAAAGGTAGTAGAACACTAGAAATATTGTGATGGGACTGTCTTCAAAAAGCTTCAAAAAGTGCTCAAAAGTGAATAAACCAAATACCAAATGTGCCAAATAAAAGAAGTGACTGAAACTGTATGTGGGGGACTGATGCGCTAATATTACGTAAATCTCTAACGCAAACACTTTATTCGGAATATACCTCCTATACATAAGGATCTAAAATGACCTCAAGTTAAGAAGAGCTAAGGTCAACCTTTAAAGAGGCAACAATTCGAAGAATACACCAAACATAGAACAAATACAAGAAATATAAGATTGAGAAACAGAGGATTTAACCGTATGAATGCAATGGCTTTACCAGGATTTCAAATGCTTCTGTATTATTTCGATTTCAAATTAGCGTTCATCAGCATTATTAAAACGGGATATAAGCTGTTAAAAGCGGTTAATACTATTGCTGCATCGACACCTCCGAAATTATTTTAAAAAAAAACCACAAATTGCAACGCGATTTACCCTGAATAGAGCAAATTTCATCATCGTTGCATTCTTGTGGCCCAGAAGGGCAGTGGACTTTTTGAAAAAAAAGATTCAAATCAAATTTAGAAACGAAGGATGAGGAAATTGGTATTTGCTTGAACTGAATCCTGTGAAGAACAGTAATTTAGAATTTCATGACAAGAATAGAAAAGAAACAGTTAAGAATGTGCGCGAATAAAACGAGCGCTACTGCAGTACTAGCCAGTAGAGAGGACTAGGAGCATGCAACGAGCACGAGCCTTCCGCGAGTCATTGATCCGACCGCTGGCCGATGCCTAACACTCTACGCGTTTCGCGTGCTCCCTCTTTCCGGTCGTGCACCCCATGGCGCTCACCCTCGACGTCGTCTTCCGAGCGATTCCCGTCTTCTGAACATCGTCTTATTGCGATTCACGTTCCCGAAGCATCGCAACTTTCATCTGCACCACCAAGAATCGTTCGTAACTTTTCCCGTGGGTGCAAGAACATTTCCCACCAGATGCCAGAGTCAGCCGGGCCGATCATTTTTCACCCAATTCTTGTCAGAAGTGATCTTCATGCACAACTCTTCTGTTAATATCGTAAGCGCAGCCCTACGCCATTAGTCGTTTATTTCCCTATCGAATGATATTCAACACGAAAAGTTCTGGAAAAAATCCTGTACACATTTAATGGAATACTGTCACGTGGGAGATGCTCACACACCGCCTGCCGTGGCAACAATCGGGGAATTCCGCTGGTTTTCTCACGAAAACGAGCGAAGCTGGACGGCAATGCCGCGACGCATGCATGGGACGCTTCGAAGTTACCAATATTGTGGTGGTTGCTTTCATTTGCCATTTGCATATTTTTATGTTACTTATTATAGCAGAGCTCATATATCAAAATCTTGCGTTGCTTTAGCTTAAGATAAAGTTAGAAAGGACCTACAATAGAACGAACTTTGGAATTTTGCGAAACAACAATCAAAGAATTTTGTGAACGATAAGCTTCTTTTTGGCACCTGTGAGCTATCGATTAACGAGATTACGTACGCTTACCACAGAGTGTATTTTTTGCAGTAAATCATTTTATTTCTATTACAGTACATAAGAAAAGATGTTGATGCAATCATAGCGCATTAAATGAGAAGTTTCCAATTCGTTCAGTTTGAATCGTTCTCAGCACTTCTCAGACAATGGGAACTTCTTTTCTATGAACTTTATGAGCGGTTCTTTGCTCTCAAATCGACAGGAAAGATGAAAGAACCTTCATTTGGGCATTATACATTATATTTGTTATCCAAGACTAGGTGCAACTTGCAGGGTATCCGCTGCTCTGGTATTAAGCATTGGGTATACACCCTCAATCTCAGTTGAAGAGGTCTCAGATTCACCAGAGTTCGGACTTCTTTCTCAAGATGAAGAACTTGATGAGGAAGAAGTTCGAATTCTAGTGAATTTTCAGAGTTGAAAAAACACCATTCTCGAATCCAAAATGGATTTCCGAGCTCTCCATCAGCGAGTTCGAGAAGACCACAAATTATCTGTAGACAACATCCTGAGTAATGCATCTTCAGCATCATATCCGCAGGCTATAATCCCATATTCATTCATAATCTCGAAGAAGAAGCAATCAGTAGAAATATTTGTAATGGGAGCGACAAGATGTGCTCAAAGTTAGCTAACTTTCTTGATTGAAGAAAATTGCGACTAATTCCGAGCTCAAAATAGTTGACTGCATTTCTAAACATTTTTTTTTCATATAGTTGGATCCCATCTACTGCAATAGAGAGACGTATCTCCCATACAATGAAAACATCACGGAAACAGGATGGAATATTACGAAGACTATACGAACATAGGCTTTGAATATTATATATGTGATCATCTACTTCCTAACAAATTCTTCCTCATTTTCTTTAACATATTCTGCGGATTCTTATTTTCCTAAAAAAAAGGTCAAGATGTGGGTTGTAACAAAATTAAGCGGAGAAAAGAGAATGGAGTGAAAGTTTTTGGCAGTGAAAAAATAATTCCCACGCAAAGTAACTCGCCCCAGAGAGCGACGATAGTTCCATTTCATGTTAACTAAGACTAGTCCTCAGAAAATGTGAAAAGGACCGAAAAAGAAAGTGGAAAATATGAAGAAGAGAAGAAAATAAACAAAATAACGAAGACTACTCACATCGCTGATGATTCTTCCTCCATTTAAGCGGATATAGGGTAAGTCCTTGATCTTCATCCTAAAATTTTAGTGAGTCAAGAACAAGAAATTGCATAAAAGCACTTTTTTGCAAATAGTTCTACGATAGAGACATATAAAAGAGAATTAATAAGTAATGCAACAGAAAGGTATAGAAAAATGACACCGAACCGCAGTTCTTACGGATTCCCGGTTTACGAAGATTCTCATTTAAAAAGCGTAGTCAAATCTAAAAATGAAATTTCAGTAACTCATAAGTTGGACACCGTTGACTCAGTTAAAAATATGCAAGGTTGTTTTCATTAGAACTGAGGAGGTAGGAGAACGATTCCGTGATGATGGCAACAAAGAAAGTGAGGAAGTCTACCGATAAAAGCGATAAAAGGATACAACTTTTACATTAAACGCCTTCTTTGTTCTACGTCAAGAAAACCATCCACGTTTACAAACAACTGTATTTAATCGAGGACAAATTTGAAGAAATGCAGCAATAAATTATATGCAATTGAGCTTTTTTTTTTTAGAAAAGGTCGAGTAACCGCAACGTCAATCAATCTGAGCGTAGACATACTGAAGGAAGAAGATATCTCATCGTTGACGGTAAATTCAGTTCCACTAAGCTACAAGTGCCAAGACTTATGTCCATAAGGACAACCGCGATGCGCGTTCGATTGCGGCAGTGCAGATGGAAGTGGATGGTGTCAAGTAGAGGAGAGCATGAGTTGCAGCAGGCCCGTAGCATTGTTCAATCGCTGGAACACATACACGCATACGTGCTGCACGAATCGTTGCCATAACTTTACCAGATATTCCTACGAGTAATTACATTAGTTTAAAAAAAATGAGAAAGAATAAAAAAAGGAGTAGGGGCAAAATACTCTCGTTGACCAGTGCATTCGCAACCCACCACACTTGAGCTCACTTCTCTTGCCTCATAGGCTGCCCGCAGGGCTCACAGCCGCGCGGGCAGCCATTTATAGTTGGGTCAGGTCAGGATCTGAAGCACACTGCGGTTGTGTAAGCGGCTGCGCTCGAAGCGGCGTGGTGGAGATGCGGTTGAATTCGACGCGAGACCATCGCGAACTGCAGCGATGGATGATACCAGTAAGGACCCTTAGTCGATCCTAACCGCTACGCTTCACCACGCAGTTTCGAGCGCAGGCGCTTACGTAACTATGGCGTACTTCATGTCGTTTTGATCTTACTATACGTATCTGTACGTATACCCTATACGTATCCCCTCTAAGCCGACACGCTGCGATAGTCCGAGCGGTGGAAGTAGCGGTTGCGATGAAGGTGGGACCATCGCGAACTACGGCGATGAGTGGTGCTAACAAGGGTCCGCTCTCAATCTTAACTGCTACACTTCTCCGCACCACACCGCGGCGCAGCCGCCTACGTAATTGCACCGAACATCAGGTTGTTTTGAACCGACTGCGGTGCCCTATGAGTGCGACGACATTAAGAAAAGAAGCCTTAGCAATATCTTGTCTTAGGAACTTGAGGATCAAATTGAATTGAGATCTCGAGAAATTGAGATCCAAGATCAAAGAATCAAAGACTTCAAGAACACAAAAATATCAACATAATATAGAACTGGAGTAAGATCAATACTTGGCAACAACAGCGGTGACTATTTCCACCATGAAAAGAAGAGCCTGCGAACAAACACGCGTATCGGGGTGTTCCTCGTAACAAAAACAAAACTCGTTTTATACGTCAAGGCTAAGCCGAACGCTCTGCATACAATAACTTCACGCACATCTGCTGGCGGTCAAGAAAACAAACTTCTTCCCATTGATTTTGGAACTCAGTCACGCCTTAGGAAGTATAGAATTATCAGTCCGAAAGGAAATGTACTACAAAATAAGAATAGCAACTCAACGTACTTCCAGCGAAACTTCACGAGTTGCGTTTCACTGCCCTTTCGACCTATGCACAGATGTTTGCATGGCGGGACCATCGCCAACACTGTCCCCATTCTGGAGGTCAACTATCGCTTCTATTATAATAATGAATATAATAGAATATAAAAGATAATAGTAAATATATAATAGTACATAAAATACAGAAGTAGATATAATGGATAGAATACAAAGACATCCTCCAGGTCCGAAATCGTAACGAGTTATGATTGATCTCTTGAACCATAAATCAAAATGTTTTGATCGGACTGTGTGCGTGGGAGCGCAACTTGATCTGACACTTTGATGCTATGATGCTGCATTCTCTTGAGCGCTCATACCCTCGTTTTTGAAGTAGGGTCAAAACGACATGAAGCACGGACGCAATTGCGTACGCGGCTTCCTTCGAGGCCGTGCGGTGGAGCGTAGCGGTGAGGACCGTGGAACCTTTGTTGGCACCATCCATGGCTGCAGTTTACGGTGGTCCTACCTCAGTTCCAACTGCTGCTCCGCGTACGCAAATGCATCGCAACTAAACTCGTGATTCATGCCGTTTTGACTTGACTATGGCTTATGTTGTCCTATTTATTAATTCCTACTTTATGACTATTTACTGCATCTATACTATTAATGTTTCTTTGTTCAGATCCACTCAAAGATACGGTAGATGGGACGCAAACGTAATCACACCGAATAAAGAGTTACAGAGAAAATCATAAAAACTAGTCCACTCGGCGTTGAATTCGTCTTTTTTCCATCTTTCTGAAGATGTAGTCGCTCTCATACTCGTAATCTACACCCTAACGTCATATTTTCGTGAAGACTCCAATATCGTCAGTTTCGTGATGCAGTGCCTTTAAACCGGCTCTCATTTTTAAATACATATCTTGGTACATCCAGGCCTTTACGCTTAAAGGCAGCGTACCACGAATCTGGAGTGGTACGGATTTCAGGTGGAGTATCCGTATACGGGGTCGTAGATTATGGAGACCGGGGTGGTTCCGCTCATCTCTCTCTGAATCACGGCCAGCAGCCGTTCCCTTGAATGCTGTTTTGTACGATGCCTTCTATTGCAGCGCGCCACCCTTGCACTCGTAGCGTCCCTTATTGCCTATCGAGGCAGTCCGAATTGATTTTCGACGAATCGCAGGGCGGAGGCGGCGCAAGGGGTAGAGCGTTGCGATAGATGGCGTCGTACAAAACAGCATTCTGGAGGCGGCTGTTCGCAGTGATGCAGGGAGAGATGAGCGGAACTACCCCCATGTCCATAATCTACGACCCCGTATACGGATACTGCACCTGAAATCCGCACCACCTCAGATTCGTAGAGTATCCGATTATGCTGTCTTTAATGTTCCTCGTTAGAATATTTGAAGAGGATTATGTAGACATTTTCATTGGAAAAAATGGGTAAAAATGCCCTCATATTCCTTTTCCTTTATTCTCACCACCTTAAAAATGGCATGAATCAGACTTTTACTTGAGAATTAAACCCTGATAGAAGTATTCGTCAGCGACCGTAAGTGAACGGAATGTCGGGTATTCAGCAGAAGGATCCTCCTGCTTTCATAATCCATTATCCTTAGATCTCTAACTGCCAGTACCCGACACCAGTAGAGAACGTGAAGTTATGGATCTATGAAGGACAATCAAAGATGAGAAAAGAACTTAAGACAAAAGTAAATGCGAGTGAACTACTTTTTTTTGTTATTCTTTGTATTCACTTATTTATTTCGGCTATTTAATTCTTTTTTTCTGGAAAATCCCAATAAGAACAAGTGCAACAGAATGATGAATCATAAGTATATAGACTTTGCAACAGTTGTGTGTTCTGATCGTCTCAGAATAGTTCATTAGAACATTCTCTGAGTTGCGTTAAAAGCGACATTTTTCTAAAATATTCAGATAGCTTTAAATACAGTGAAACGACTGAAATAAGCTCAAATCAACGGCAAAATAGGTTAACAATAGCAGACGAGAAATAGAATGTGGATCTGATCTATAGCTGGTAACCACAGTATGGCCGACAGGCCTTTATTTATAAAAACCCATAAACTCGACAAAAAAAAATTGAGAAAAATAACACAAAGCGAAAATGAAATTATTTAGTGAAAATGCTACGCAATCACTGGGCGGCTTGGGGTTTAAACCATTTGTGGATGTGCGAGAGCATATCACTGTATCGCAACTAGGGTAGGGATCAGCGAAGGACTCGCCACGCAGATGCCTACTGTAGCTATTCTGAAGTAGGACGGAAAGTATAGTAGGGTCAAAACGACATGGAGTGCGTACGCAATTGCGTACGCGGATTCTCTCGAGGCGCTTCGATGTGGTGTACCGGCTACAAGTATGTGGCACCACCCATCGCTGCAGTTTGGGACGGTTCCCCCTCGGTTCCAACTGCTGCCTCCACAGCGCCATTTCGAGCGCGTACGCAAATGCACATCAACTACACTCGTGTTTCATGTCGTATTGACCCGACTATAGTGCAGGTGTCGTTGATCTTTGACCATGCCGTGTTCTCCTTGCTCAGGACTTCAAGCGAAAAAAAAGTGAACTCTGCCTCATCGTACCACTCATTCTCGTATTTGTGACACATAAAAAACATTTTGCCAATTTGAGCCGGATTCACCCGAGTCACACTTGCTTCATTCAGATTTTTACACCCCCCACACATCTACAGTGTCTCCTCGTACATCCACCCGTCGGTTTGTGCACACACCCTGCAAAAATCGTTGCGCCAGTGACGAACGAGTCTCATGCGAAGGTGTGCAAAATTTTCACGTGAAAATGTCAACTCTCCAATGATGCGTCATTTTTGGTGATTCTCTCCAAATCCCGTTCACTGTCGTCAAAAGATCAGGGTCGCTTCACACAAAAAAAAGCGCATAGACGCCCAAATTTTCGTACATTTTGGAATTTTTTGCTTCATGTGTTGTTTCTCTTCTGTGCTTAGTCATTACCAGAGTTCTTTCTCTCTCGCGACTGATTCCATGCAAATCTTGCGAAAGATCCTCGCAAGCTGCACGTTTTTCGAAACGCCGCAGGTTTCCGCATACGTTGCAGCTGGGCCCTGTGCAAACACTTTCATAAATACCCGGCGGAATTCATGCATTCTCCGGATAAGTTTCGTATATTTCCGATCTCCGATACCCAAATTCGACCTATCTCAGCTTAGTGTACATATTGAATGAAACGGATAACTCCTCGATTCCTACAGGCATAAAACATCGAGAAAGTCATACAAAAATCCGATGACTTAGTTTGTTGAGAAAACAGGACATGCTCTCAATTCCTATCGTTTTCGCTGTAGAATTCGCAATAGTTGATCGTGCGAAAGGATAAAAGGATGGGGCCTTTGACGTACCAATCCGCTTGGGATCCGCAAACACCTTTTACTGCAATTCGGAATCGTTGAGGTTTCGGAAGTCGTGTTCGTCCAATAGACTTTCGGAGGACTGCCGATGTGCCAAGTCAGTGTTTTAATCCTCCCAGACAAGTCTGATACCAATTTATCGACCCCGGAAGTATGAAAGGCTTGGTTGACACTGGGGCGGTTTCGAACCATCGATGGCGCCGTCACAGCGGAGCTCTTACCAACTACATCCGCCCGTTTTGTTTCCATAAGCTCTTGTAGAAGTTACACGAACTTCCCTTCGAAAATTCTAATGCAGTAACGATAAGAATCGGTGTACTTTTGCAAGTTGCTGGAACTCTGGTCGATTGTAACAAATGGCCCAACATAGAACAAATTCCTGAGCGTTCGTTTTCCACCACTTCTTACGTTTCTTACGTTAATTTTTCTAAGAGTAGACGGAGTACCTTAGAATAAAAAGGATTAAATCAATCGTTTTGGAGACTGGAAAAAGATGTGACTCGTCCTCGTTTTCTGTTTTATGGTCCTTTCACTGAGTAAGCAACAAACAACCTGGAAGCCGAAAATATTTACAATCTTCGTTTCGAATTTTCATGTATCAACTCTTTGCATCTATGAGTCAAAGGAGAAAATTCAATACAGGCGTCAGATGTTGCAGAGGTTGGAGGAATAGGTGCGAAGATTAGAAGTCTAAGGAGCAACTTTATAAGAAAATAGCGATAGCGTGCACGTGATTTATTTCCGAGTTCACTCAAAATAATTCGATAATCTCGGAACTAGATCCTGATTCGAGAAGAACGTGTACGAGGTCTTCTCGGAGAAAAACAGAATAACAGAATATTGAAGTGCATATTGTTTATGGTTTTTTTAAAGGTTAAATGCATTTGGTAAGCAAATCTGAATGTGTTTAAGAACGTGTTTAAGAATCGACAAAAAACTTCCATCGAATCTTCACAACAACCGCGATTAGATACATTGGATTTTCTCTTATTTGAGAATGGAATGAGTAAAAAGAACTTTTTGATAATCAAATAACGAATAATAGCCGTAAGGGGACAGTTATTATGAATGATAGAGAAATATGGACGTTATTCATGTTAGTAAGAGAATTGATACATAAAATGACAAGTGACTCATACTTTGAAGGTAAGTAGATAAGAACCGTGGACCCGCTAGGCAGCAGAGGATCGATAGCATGAAATTATGCTTTTTTTTTTACAAAATTCAAACACATAAAATTACAATTTCAAGCAAGATAAGAAAACTGGAGAAGTAACGCTTTATGCGATATCGAATCGCGCGAGTAATTTAGAGGATTGGATCTTAGGAAAAGAAGCAGATTTTGAAAAAATGAAAAATGTCTCCCAATACTGAAGAAGGAAAGAGGAAGAGGGTTGATCTCTCAATATCGAATGCGAAGGATGGTTACAGATGTTTACAGAGGAATACCCAGATGAATAGAATGATAAAAAGAAATAAATAAATATGCAAACTCAAAAAATCACCTTTTTTCTGTTTTTTCCACTTCACTAAAATGTTCGAAAGAAGTTGGACAAAAATATGTTGATTATTTTGTGACGGAGGCATACAGTCAGCATAATTTTTTTAATGACAGGAAATCACCTTGTCCAGTCATTTTACTACGTAGTTGTTTACGATGACGAATGTTCACATGTTGCTGGTGGGGAATATTTTTCAATCTAACTAAAAGGATGTTATCATCGTATCTTCAGGAAAACAATCTATATGTTTGCTTTTCGTTTGGTTTTTCTTTTTCTCGTAAAACGAATAATGATGATTTTCTGGTCAATTTACAACATTTTCACCGGACGGGGTTAATTCCAGATAACATCGCATTTGCTTAACCCTCGTAGCCATTTTCGCAATTAAACGCAGCATTCCATCGGAGCCCTAAGGCCTAAGCATTAGTCTTAGAGGATCTATGACATGTAAAGTAAACTTAATAAGAGAAAAAAATAAGTTAGAGCGTCGGGAAATAAGTGCGCTACTGAGTGCCCCCTTCCGCCTTCAACTCCCCCTTTCCCCTCCAACTACATTTTTCCTCACCAGCTCTAGCTTTGGGAGCTTTCCATCAAATCTTAGAGGAGCGGGTGTACCGCAGCCGATAAGAGGTTCCGCTCCGTCCGCACAATCGGCCGGAAGTTCGAATCTGTCCCTCTAAATACCAAGCCTTCCATCCCTCTGGGGTCGATAAATTAGTACTAGACTTGCCTGGGAGGATAAAAAAACACTGACTTGACACATCGGCCAGCCACCGTAAGTCATTGTATAGGCCAGTTGCACGTTCGTAAACTTCGAACGATTCTGAATTGAGGTGGACATTCCAAGCGAACTGATTAAACCCAGACCCTTAACTCTTTTATTCTTTAAATCCTAGACGTATACTTAATTTACGCCCAGCTTCAAGCGACAGTTTG
Source organism: Necator americanus (assembly GCF_031761385.1). Classification (NCBI taxonomy): domain Eukaryota; kingdom Metazoa; phylum Nematoda; class Chromadorea; order Rhabditida; family Ancylostomatidae; genus Necator; species Necator americanus. The sequence goes on from NC_087375.1 coordinate 27,207,672, forward strand.
TTGACATTGTCTGCATCCCGATCTCCACCGCAACAGGACTCGAAGTCACCTTCACCAGCCCTTTTCCAAAACTTCCTCACGCCAGCTGCCAATTTCGACGTACTCGACAAACAACGAAATGAACCTTCGAAAAATCCTTAGCTTAACCCTCGTTACTCACTCAGTAGCGCACTTATTTCCCGACGCTCTAACTTATTTTTTTCTCTTATTAAGTTTACTTTACATGTCATAGATACTCTAAGACTAATGCTTAGGTCTTAGGGCTCCGATGGAATGCTGCGTTTAATTGCGAAAATGGCTACCTCACATGCGACAGAATAGAGCTCTATACATATTAACATCCGTTCCTTTTTTGCCAATAATCGGAGATTCTCATGAGAACGGTTGATCTCAGAGGAAGTGTTACTGTTCGCCCCGAGAAAGCTGCCACACCACCGAAGAAGAGACTGTCCATTTGACTTTTCGTGTCGCTTCACCGAGTACCACAAATTTACCGCAAATGTGGTCCGATTCATTATTTAGTGTACAAAAATATGAAAAATTGTAATGTTGCAGCTATGGTCCACTAATCAAGGTCAAGTTGTGATTCGTAAGTTAAATAAAGCGAAAAACTCCACAATACGGGACAACCATGAGCGATCAAGCGGATTCGCTGATGATGGCAATGCAGTGTTTGTTTGATTGAAATATTTCAAGATGAATCACACATCATTACATCAAATTCGGCGCATATTTTATTTTTATGCCTTCAAATAAGAACGTATTTTGGGGCAAAACACGATTAATTCAATATACATATAGATTCCAATAAAACCATCTGATTTAGTGCGATAAGAAGTGGGCGGGTGCGTTCTAAGCGACGCGCTTCTCTCAACCGACCACAAATGAGCGAGAGCGTATCGTTGCAGAACAGCCGCTGGCTGGTTCCCAGAACGAGTGTGGATTTGAACAAAGGTCCCAACGTACAGAATTAGATCCGTCAACAGCACCGTAGAATACCGCGAAACTTCGATTGACTGTACACAAGGTGTGGTGTGTAGTTAAGCACAAATTTCTTCTAGTCATAAATTAAATTCCAATTCAATGAGATCGTTTCAGTGGATTGTAAATGATTATCACTAACTTGAGGCTGTGTATGAAAGTCTGATTGCTACCTGACCGTGTTGGCCCTGCTTACAGGCATCACACACGAATCTGAGGTGGTACGGATTTCAAGTGGAGTATTCCTAGACGGGATAGTAGATTATGGAGAGAAGGGTGATTCCGTCCATTTCTTCCTAATTGCCGTAAAAAACGGCCCGGAAGATACGGCTTCGAGCGTTCCAGCTTGCTATTTTCCACAACGAGTTCGATTGGAGCGCGCCAGCCTTGTGCACGCGCCGTATCTTCCGGGCCGTTTTTTACGGCAATTAGGAAGAAATAGACGTAATCACCACCCTCTATATAATCTACTATGCAGTATACGAATACTCCATCTGAAATCCGTACCACCTCAGATTCGTTGGGTGATGCCTTTAATGCAGTCAAGGACTTGAGTATATGCTCTGGGCATGTACGAACTACATAACTTGCGGAGTTATATCCCGGGAATAGCCCAGGAACTGCAAAAAGATACTGTTGTTCAGCACACAATGCCAAAACCCAATCCGAGCAGGTCAAATACGTGGAGGAAGCATGGACTCCTTAGCAACAACTCTTTGTTTCGTTACGTTGAACTGCTGGACATTGTCGAGCTAAGGTAGCTGGGCCACTTGATGTCGGTAGGCAGTTCATGCGAAACCGCCAGTCCCACAGGATATGGAATAATGATAAGTTGATGGATCCTGCGCGAGTTCTTGTCGTGGATCAAGAAGGTTTGGGTAGAGCTACGTCCAAGGACGGCGCGCCTCGGTGAAGATGGTGCGAATCGCGTCGGGCAGTAATGACCACCCCGGCGATTTAGTGAGTAAGTGAGTATATCACAACTTCCAAACAATCTTCACTTACCTTACTGCTGAGTGAAAGAAGTACAAGTGAATTGATAGATATTGTGCGGGAAGAAATTTGCCAGAAAGAAAAAAGGTCACAAGTGGCAGCAAATGCGTCACTGAACAAAAGTACTGACGTCTTTCCGTGTTGTTATGCGGTGGTCTTCCTTTATCTGCCAACTAATTAGTGCAATAGCGTAAGAAAAATGTAAGACAGAGCGATCCGATAAGGATGACTTCAGCATAATTTGAACGAGTTGAAAGTGCAAATGGACCGCGCCTACAGAAGAACCAAATACGGTATGTTTCGGACGAATTTACCATTGCGAAAAAAAAGGGTAGTGGAACGGTGTCACTACCTTTAAAGGCATCAGCCCACGAATCTGAGGTGGTGCAGATTTCAGGTGGAGTATTCGTATACAGGATGGGAGACTACGGAGAGGGGGGTGATTCTGTCTGTTTCTTCCTAATTGCCGTAAAAAACGGCCCGGAAGATACGGCTTCATTCGTTTTGGCGCACCATTTTGTACAAGAGGTTCGATTGGAGCGCGCCAGTCTTGTGCGGCGCTGCACCTTCCGGGCCGCTTTTTTAAGGTAATTAGTAAGAAATGGACGGAATCACCTCCCTCTCCGTAGTCTCCCATTCTGTATACGAATACTCCACCTGAAATCTGCACCACCTCAGATTCGTGGGGTGATGCCTTTAAGTGGTTCTCGCGCTGTCACAGATCGTACTAGGGAATCACCGACGATCGAGATGAAGAATATGATCGAAGAAAGTAAGGCGAGAATGAAAAAATCTGGAATGATCATCATCAGTAGAGCGTTGCATAATTTGTTTAGGCTTTACTCTTTGTTTATTCAGAATGATGAGAATGAAAACCAAGTTTCTTTTTTTTTTGAAAGAGGTTAAAGTTTCCAGCTGCAGAAATACCATTCACTTAATGACAGTTGAGGGGTCGTTAGAAGTGCGAGTACGTAATGAAGAATAGTAATGGGGCCAAGGTATAAGTTCAAATAAAGTTCAAATAATACCCAAATTGATTAGTAAAAAATAAGGAAGAAATATTCTCGCAAAAGAAAGGAAAAGTAAGACAACAGGACAAAAAAAAATTATACTATTTTTTCAAGAAGATGATGTTTGAGGATTTAAATTTTCTTTTATCGAATTTATTCAATTTGTCCTATATATGTTTAAATACGTCTGGGAATTTCTTTAACGTAAGCGGCAAAACTCTTACTTTTTTTTAAAGAGTTTTATCAAAGTTGTGAAGGATGATATACATATCCAGGTAAATGAGGATAAATTCTCTAAAGGCTCCGATTTTTTAATGATGCCGAGGGGAAAAGAACATAGCAACTGCAGCCGACAAAAGAGGTCTTGCACACTTTCCTACATATATCCCTATTAAAAGCACAACAGAATTTTTTTTTTTGACGTTTCAATGACTTTTTCAGATGATAAAAACCCAAAAATTTGAAATTGGAATCTGCATGTCCCACGCTTTTAAAGCTCACAAAAAAGAAGAAGCATAAATTCATCTTTTCGCATTAGCTAACTTAATTTTCTGGCAACTATATATATTGTGTTGTTTAGACGAAAATTTAGAAAATAAGAAGTAATTTGGGAATTCACTTTAAGAAAAAGTCGTGCTCGTATATGTATGAGTTCACGATAATGTACAATTCCACGATGATTCTTACGAGATGAGATTCCTTACGTCGATCGAGGAGTTAGAAGAATACATGGAAGAAACACATCCAAACACAAAACCCCCTTCATATTTGTTCGGGGAAATGTAAAAGAAATAGAGAGTAGTTTTTCAGTCGATTCCATCGTGCAGCACGACACGCCGATTACTGCAACATGGTTGGAATGGGATTGTACGGATTAGAGGTTGTCGTTTTGCAGCGAGAGTGACGCCATCACTCACGGGCACTTTTTACCCCTGAACCTTACAAACATTGGGTACTTTGTTTTTTAGATCTATAAGACGGATAGATATCGATTTTGAGAAAGTAGAAACAGTGAATTTTGTTTTGAACATAGAATGACGTAGTAAAATGCGACCGATGCGATCATATTCAAGGAATTAGTGATCACAGTAAGAGATGAGGGTAAATATCGGGCTCAAATACGGGAGTACTGGAAATGAGTGGCTCCGGAGCGGTGTCCATTTTTCTCTAAGCCTAATAGGAGAGAAGAAACACTTCAGCGCTAATCCTGCAGCAGCAACAGCAGATCAGCTCCATAGAGGGGCGCTATGCAAAATACCGATGAGGTTAGCGTGTTCAGTGGAGGGTGGAGGTGTGTATGCGTGCGTGGTGTGTCTGTCGAAATGGCACACGTTGCTGATCGCACGAATACCACCACCGCCACCACCGTCACTATCGCACAGTCGCTAACGCCAGAACAGGCTCTGGTGATGGTACAGGCAAGACGGAGGAGGCAACAGACCGATAGGGAGCGAGCGACGATCTCTCGCCGATTTCGATGACATGTCGTCGAGCGCGAGTCGTAACGTGTGTGCCCAGTTCCTCTCGAAGCTGCTTTTTATTTGATAGTTTCCTTGAATGGACAGTAGCAGCACGGTGGATTCATTTAAAAAAAAACATTCTGACCCAATAGCCACCCAACTAGAGGCCCATGACGAGTATAGCATAGTCTGTAACCTTTTTCTGTTTATTTACGCTGAAAGGTGGAGTAATGAAATGGCGAAGAACCCACAAGGGGCTTAACTCGCAAATTCCCATTCGCAGTTGTCATCAATGGCTTTTATAGGCAAGGGTTCCGGGATGAACTCGATTTGAACAGTGATTGGAGCCGCAGTGACTAAGAGATTAAATGAGAATGGAAAATTTACTTAATTTTTTTTTTATTTACTGAGATGTTTTTTTTCTACACAGGTGAACTCATGTGAAAAAAACAGTTTCCCAACATCCAGGGGAATAAAGCAATAGTGAAAGTTATGAAGTGGTTCCTTGAACGAAAAAAGAAAAAAAAAGAAATAAACAGGAAAAAAATGAGGTGGGAAAGAGAAATTTGATAATGTTCTACTATTCTAGAGTAGACATATTTATTGTTGTTGGCATAATTAAGGAAGAAAATTGGAAAATGCTAAGAAGTCTATCAGCCATTAGAAAAGAGCAATATGTCAAGCGCTTTCGCTCCCGAATGTGTTAACGTCTGCTCTAAGCTGTGTGTGCACTGTAGGTGTTTTCCCAAAACAAATGTCAAACAATAATTCCTTTATGTATTGTTTTTGCTGAGAAGAGAAAGAGAGAAAGATTGGGAATGTTAAACAAAATATTCAGATCTGACATCGAAACAGACTTTTTCAATCTTTATTGATAAGAGCATAGAACATTTCTTTCAAAGAAAAAATAATAACAAATACATTAAAAGCAACAAAGAACGATAAGCTACAAAATCGTAACCGACCGTGAATGATACACGATTCGTTTCGTAGATCGGAGATTAGGATGAATAACTGATCCTGAAAATAACCCTGAACCCTTCCAAGAATTCTTCCTATTGCACCTCACTTGTTCACTAAAATCAGCATTGATTCTACTGTGTTTCTGAATATGAGCATAGCTAAAAGTATGAAATGAAAAGTGCAGTCACGTAAAACGATTTCATTTTATGGTGCAATATGGCGCAAGAGGCTACGTGCAAAGCGATACGGTTTCCAACACTGTTTTTCACAACTGCACTCGATTTTCCTGTGATCACACTCGTTTTATCGTGGGAGTCGTCGTCAGAGTTCGTTTTTGACCGTATTTGATGATATCTTTGTGTTCATTGTGACGTATATCCAACAAAAGATCAAAGTTAGAGGAACCCCTGCCTAGGAGGGACCATAGTAGAAATGAAAGTTTGAAGGATGAAGCTTCTGTCGTTAATCAATCCCCTTGGGACGCACCCCCACCCCCACGTTCACTTCAATTCGGAATCGTTTCAGGGTTTACGAACGTGTAAGCGGCCTATACAATGACTTGCGGTGGCTAGCCGATGGGTCAAGTCGGTGCTTTTATCGATTCGCAATCTACAATTCTGGTACAAATTTATCGACCCCGGAAGGATGAAAGACTTGGTGAGCACTAGGGCGGATTCGAGCCTCCGATCGATCGATCGGAAGCGGAACCTCTAACCTACACTACACGCGCCCCACCATGGTAGTAGATTCCTCTAATACAGACGCGTGCCGTAATGGAACACTGGCAAGGGTCATGCGCACGTTGTGCAGTCTTGGTGACAGTTCTTTGAGGGGAGTCAACCTCGCCGGCTTCTTCGTCCCTACACTACATTTCGTCCCTCAAGAGCCCTATTCCCCTTCCCTCTCTCTAGTTGTATCCTCTCGTATTCCGTGACAAACACTAGTGCGAGATCCTCGAACCAACAGATGTAGTCGGGTTAAAACGACCTAAAGCTCATCGCTCATAGATTCGGTCCGGATGAAGCTAGCGATGGTGCCGCCTCGATCTTCACTGCTGTGCTCCTCCGCCCCGCTTCGAGCACAGCTCTTTGCGCAACTGCACCGGGCTTCAGATCATTTTGGCCTGAGTATAACCTCGGAAGTAGGAAATATACCTTTCTTCGTGACAAATAACAGCGGAAGAGTGCGCAGGAGCCAGTTGTCTGGTGGAAAGAGGGGTAAAAGATAGCTGGGGGCCACTTAACACAGTTAAAATCGGTTTACGTTCGAGCTACACTTAGAGCCCAAAAACCTCACCTAGAGACCGCATTTGACAGTTAGGAGCAAAGGCCGTTCCTAACTTGTTTTTGGTCCTTTTTTATGGTTGGAAGTGCTACATTATACAACTTTGCTGTTACTTCCAGTAAGCCTACCAAGGGAGTTTGGTGAAGTTAAATCATTTGATAGTTTCAGCTTTATGATTTTGTCTTAGTAGCTTTCGACTTAATTTCATGGATCCTCTAAGAGCAATGCTTAGCTTTTAAGGCTCCGACTGACTCAGCAATTCACTCCCAGTGATGAACTGTCGACTGAGGAACTCTCGCCTTCCCAAATGAAACCATTTTACGGTCAAGAACGTTTTTTTTTGCCCTACGAGTGATCTTGTGTTCTATAGTGAAGTTCAAGTGACGTTTCTTCAAAAAAGTGTTAGGGTACCTCCTCTCCAACCACCTTTCGCCCCAGCAAGAGTCCCCGAACATGCTAATTTTAATTCGCTGATGCATATAGCAGGTAATTAAAAATTTTGTAAAAGTTTTCCGGGAGAAAACCCAGAATTTTATAGAAGTAGTATGCGCTACTGTAAATGCTTTTTTCTCGGATGCAGATCCTTGTAGCGACAACAATTCTCGGTGGGGAATTAAAATTTGATTTGAAAAATCATAGGATATGCTGATAGTGTTAGTGTTTTTTGGAGACTTTTTAGCAGCAGATGGCAATGCCATAAAAACCAATTTCCATTTATTTTTGTCAGCCGCGTTGACAGTAAATTCCTGATAGTGAATTTTAATAGAAAGCCTCAAGTTTACCAATTTCTAACCATATTTCAGCACTTCACCCGTTTTTGTAACTCTCTGCAAGCGGAGATTTTGCAATCCACTTATTGTTCCCAGTAGATTGGAATTATCCACTCATCTATTCAGCATTTTTCTTCAAGAGAAATGTCTTCGCTGTTTGAATGCCAGCGACGAAAGCAACTCTGACGTGGGCTGGGACCCTCTTCAGTTTTTTTCTTTGCAGCAAAGTCAATGCGAAGAAAAGTTGCAAAAATCTCCAAGGGAAATGAGCTGAAAAAAGCCAATGCAGAATATATGAAGTCTAATCAAATCAAGATGTAGTACGTTCACCATAAAATAAAATTCAGGAGAATATAGGTAAAGATGAAGGTGACGTATTGAAAGTGATTGTATGGACCTATGTACTGTACTGTACTGTACTGTCTGGAAGAGTATTGGAAGAATGTGAAAAAAGAAAGGGAAAGTCGTGAAAGGCATGCGTGAAAGTGTCGATCCGTCAACTGGTTCATGGCCTTTCTGATGAATGCCAAGACAGAGTGCATTTCTCTTCGCCTTTTTTGGTTCAAATTGTTCTTTTTCCCTACGAAATGCGCGAGGCAGAAGTGTGATGAAGTTTCCGCCACTTAGAAGCTCTCAAATTTTACTTATTCTTGTTCAGGATGGTTGCTTAACACAAATTGCACTTTTTTCTACTTTACTCCAGTGTTGCTCCCTTTTCACCAGCATAAGCATTTTCTCTGCTTCTTTGGTACTTTTAGAAAAGGATGTGCGGGCGATTTTATTATATTAGGGTGTTCGGAAAGTAAATGCCGAAACAAGGCAAAATTTCAAAACAACGCAACTTTTTAACAACATTTTATTATTCGACGAAATAATCTCCATCAACATCGACGACCTTCTGCCAACGTCTCACGAGATCACGGTTTCCTTTGGCGCAGAACTCCGGCCATTTGGAAGCGAAGAAAGCCCGTTAGGTCATTTTCGAGGTGGTCACGATCATCGTAGCGCTTCTCTTCCAGGTGATGCTGAAGCGATCGGAAGAGGTGGTCGTCACTCGGGGCCCGGTCCGGGCTGTACGGTGGAACTTCCCATCCGAGCTCCAGAATTTTCTAGGAAGTCTTCTTCGCGATGTGAGGGCGCGCGTTATCGTGCAGCAGGCGAACGTTGTAGGCAGCAGTGCGAAACGGTAGATTCCATGAACACCCTACCAGACGCTCAGCATGACCTTCTCATGGATTTCATCTTTCACGAAAAGATCCGGCATTTCATCGCCAGCGCACCACTCACGTTCGTGGGTTTGGTTCACGTAGAGGACCCATTTTTCATCTTCAGTGACAATGGTGTCCAGCCAGTCAAAAAAAGGATGAAATAAGCAAGGAAGAGGAAGCCAGATATGTTATGTGTATACAAGCGGTAGTGTCCTTATGTAATGTATTTGAAACGGGAACTTCCAGAACATCTCAAAAAATTTGCGCTACTGCGAAATTTTCGGCAGATACTTTCCGAACACCATAATACTTTACAATACAGCCGTGGACAGCTGAAGGCTCTCCGTAATTGTCGATACCGTTCAAGTGTGGTCCGCACAAAAACCGACAAAACTGCATTACTTTAGAGGATCGACTTAACCAATTTTGTTTTGTAGGTAAATAGGAATCATCCTAGAGCAAGTTTTGTATGGTGCGAGTGTAACGGGCGCTTGGGATGTCCGGAATGCAAACACGCATTTTTGATCTGTATGACTTTAGCGGAAGTGAATGAAAGGGAATTGTTGAAAACACAGAAGCTGCACACAATTCAGAATCGTTTGAGGTTTGAGTGGCTGGCGGTGGCTAGCCGATTTATCAAAGCCAACGCTTTTATCTTCCCGGAAAAGTCTTGTGGTATTTTATCTGCACGGAGGGATAAAATTCGTCGGCACTTGGACGGTTTTGAACCGTCGACCGGATGCAGTCGCAGCGGAACTTCTTACCACGACAACCGCACTGTACCCCCCGATGAAAGCTTCTACGTCTTTAACAATTTCCTTTCATTCACTTCCGCTAAGGCCATAGAGATCAAAAATGCATGTTCGAGCATTGCGGATCAGACATCCCAAGGGCCCTTCTCGAAAAGTCCGAGCCTATAAGTTGGTATCAGACTTGTCTGGGAGGATAAAAACATCGCCTTTGATACGTTGGGTAGCGACCCAGGTCATTAGAACCAGGACACCCGTTCACAAACCTCAAACTATTCTGAGTTGAGGTGAACGCGTTGGCGCATTCCAAGCAGATTTTTTCAACGCCAGGTACATACACTCTAAAGATGTATGAAACAATCGGGAATCATGTCTCTCTAGTCTAGTGTCCGATACCTGCGATCCCCATTTTTGTAAGTAAGAATGATTCGCGAGTCATGGAGGTGTTACGTTATTCTTATAAAAATACGATGTTATTTGTGATGCTGAATTTACGCGAAGAGAGTTTTCATCTGCATGCAGAATGTCAGCACATTTGGAACACAATCTACGCGCCGGTGATTCGAGGTAACTTCAGCATAGGGTCGTTCTCTCTTGAAATAGAAGTCCCCTCGGTGTGGCGGTCACGCTGAAGGAGAAATTCCTAGCTGAAAAAGATGTCGCAAACGATTTTTACCCTTCTACAAATGTTAGATAAATACGATTAGTAACCTCTGCACCTTCTCAGTATCTTTTTTTAGCGTTATTATTTTTTAAAGATCTTTCTAGTATCTTGTGAGGTTATCTATCTAGCAACATAAATATTCGCCTCTAGCTTTTACAGTCCTTATGGTAAGTGACCAGCGCATATCTGGATCTGGATTTGCTCGCTAATGGAGCTAAAATAACCACATCGTCCGTCAAGCTTACGGTAAATCCCTCGTCATGCAGAAGATCTTACAGTAAATCTCTCGGTGCACAAATGGAAGATTATTACCAAATTTATTGGATCAGTAGAAGTCCGCAAATACAGGTGCGCATAATACAAATCTTTTTCAACACAGTAACACAGTAAGGACACGCTTTTCACGTTGTAATTTACATATTAAAAAAGGTGTAAAAAATGTGCATTTCCTATCATAGTGCGATAATCGCCGAATAACAACAATCACGATGGCTACAACTCGCTTCAACTTGCAACAAAAAGGGCATGTCATTTCACAACGTATTCACATCGCTAGAGAGTTCTACTTAACCCTTCCTATGCAACGATTTTCGTCTTCAACTCTATTTTTTTCCACGATTCTTTTCTCGGGGGAATCCGTGACAACATTACCAGCCAGGCTGCGTTTTGGTCGCGGACGATCCTCGTTATGCGATGAACAAGAGAGCAAAAATCATGCGATGGATTATGTCACGGGAAAAAGAAAAAAAAAAGAAACTCCTGGACTTCTTTGATTCGGAAAAAACACGAGGTCAAAAGCGATACCGAAATGATAAATTAGACGAGACATCAAGTGAGGTCGCTCATGTGGTTATCAGCTTCTTCAAGCACCAACCAAAATGTATTCATAACTCCTTTGCCCTAGACACCAGTTTTTTGCTCAATTAGTTGTTAGTTCAAAAATCACACCTTTATCAGAATTTCTCCTCGCGGTTCTACCTCATACTCAGGACAAGCTTGTTTCAGCAAAATGGCGGCAGCCTCGGACATATGCACGCAACCGGCTGAATAATCGACCATTGTTAGAAATCACTATTTTCAAACGGTCTCGGATCTTTCCGATATGATGTGAACACAATAATGCAAAACAAAAATATAAAGTGTATAAGGTATTATAAGGTAATAAATATATGTAAAGACATAACCTTTGCCGTTGCTTTCCATACGACTAGCTGTGTTTACCGTATCACCAAATAGGCAATATTTCGGCATAACTAGGCCGACTACACCCGCTACACATGGTCCTGGAAAGATGAAGGAATGAAAATGTGTATTTTTCTGTCTAAACCTCAACTCGATTTTTCCCGGAATTTTTCCCGAGTTACCTGAGTGAATTCCTATTCGAATGTTAACTTTCTCTTGTGGAAGATGTGGAATTTGGAAATTTTTGAGATCCTTCAGCAATGCGATCGACATGCTGCATATTTCTTTGATGTGTTGAGTGCCGTTCCTGCGTGGAAGTCCCGACACGCACAGGTATGCATCACCGATTGTTTCTACCTATAACAGCATGGACGTGAGCGACAATAGTTCTACCTTTTGGAGCTGATGTAGCCCCATGGTGGTGGAAGAAAACTGGAAGAAAAAATCTATGGATCATTTCAAAAATATGTTAAAAATCATCTTTTTGGTCATAAACAGTTATACAACGGTAGCTAGAACTTTTAGGTTTTTACAGCGGCTCAGTGGTAAAATGCTCGTTTGTCAGGTAGGTGGTTCGGTTCCCATGGGTAGAAAATTTCCATCTTTATGGGGAATTTTCGTTTCTTTTTTTTGAATTTTCGACACACAGAAGAAATTTTACGAGGTTACAAAGCTGGGTTTCTTCCAAATCTTTTCCTTGCTCGATTCAAATTCATCTCTTACATCGACTATTTTACTAATTATGAAGATGCGATGTGTCTTTGTCCCGTGTGGATGGTCACATCGTAACCCCTACCTCATTGTAACACAGATTCAAGCCAGCGATCGTACACTGAGAGTACGAGGGACGGTCCTCTTCCTTTGATCACGAATATGGTGACCACTTTAAAATTAAACATTGATTTTTTGTTTCTTCACATTTGTCTTAATGAGGTCAATGCAGTCTTGCCGATAGGGATTGCAACGTTCTCATCCTCGATTTTTATCTTTTTATTTTTTTATTTTTCCAGGAACATTTTATTCTTATCGATTTTTCACATATTTTTTTGGAACTGGCCTTAGCGGGTCCTTTGCCTCACGGATCCAAATACATTCTGGTGAAAACGATATGAAACACGGTGCAGTTGCGTAAGCGGTTGCGCTTGAAGCGGCGCACTGGAGATAATCGAAATCGAGGTGCGACCATCGCGAACCGCAGCAGGGAACGGTGGCAGCAGGGGTGCTCACTCGAACCTAACCGCTACGCTCTTCCCCTCACCGCTTTCGATCGCAACCGCTTACGCAACTGCACCGTGACTGATGTCGTTTTGACTCTTCTATGCGTTCACCGTAGAGTAAATATTTCTGTAAAACCCATTACAAGAATGATCCAAACAACTACCAATATCAGAATGATAATCGTGGTTGTAATATGAAAAACCGCCCTTGATAAGGTAGTATTGAGCATAAGAAGGCGGTGCACAAAAATCGATAGATCGATAACGTCGATGTTTATGGTGAACGTAATAATGATATGCGTGATCAGCGTATGCTAATAACCGACCGATTCAATAATTCCAGCAATTTCTGTTCCAAGGTGCTTTTCCAGACATCACTAAAGCATTTTACTTCGTTTACTGCTTTGACTGTTTTTAAATGTGCTGATATCAACGAAGTATAAAACTAAGACCAAATCTAAATATTTTTCAAACTACAGTACTGGTATTTTTCTTTCAGCAAGACTTATCTTCAATGAACCAATTAGATGCGTACCATGTGCAAGTGAGGAGAAATGACTCACCTTGTACACATCGCGTTCGTCTATTTTACTGTCGAACAACGTGTAGAACTCGTTGAGGAAGTTCACAACCTTCAAAAACAACCCACTATTAACAGAAATTATGTGAAAATGCATTGGGTCCCTGAACATATATTAGAGAGAAAAATTGTTCATGGATAAATAGCATGAGATTAGAACTACAATCGACACGTAGGGAATTCTGTCCACCTTACGCACCGTATCCTCAGGGGGGTAGTGATCAGTACCGTCACTGTATCGATGCCATTCGCACACCAAATCGAGAAGTAGAAGGCACCGATGGACTCCTCGGACACCCTTTTTCGTTTCTTTATTGTTCCAACCCTCTTTTTTTCCTTTTGTAATTGTGCATGGATAGTATAACTTATCGGAGTAGGAAAACCCGTTTCCGGGCTTATCAGCCCCATCGTCCAATCGATCGATCGTCCCATTGATCAGCGGATTCCAAGGACGCAGCACATCAAGCACAGCTGCGGTGCTGCGGTTACCTGCATTGGGGTGCATTTTGATGCAATCACTGTGAAGGACACGACATCCGAAAAGAAAATCGTGACGCTATCGAATGACTCGGGAGTTACTGTTTGACCCGCACGAAGTTTTTCTGCCACTGATCTAAACTGATTTTTTTTTTTGTAAAATAGTGCGTTGTCTGCTTAATGTGAAGGATGTATAAGAGTTACCTAGGAAGTAAACGGGAAAGAAGGATGTCACTTTTCTTTCTCTCTTCGACAAGCTCTTTTGTTCTCACTTCAACTTCTTCCTGGAGTGTATTTGCATAGTTCTCCATTATTTTGAAAACATGGTCCATCAAATTTGTATTTCTGAAATGGAAATTGTATTCAGACACAGATTACCATCACTTAGCATAACCATGCTATATAATACTATAGTCCGTCATGCTATAGTCCGTGTGTGTGTGTGTGTATGTGTGTATGTATGTATGTATGTATGTGTGTATGTATGTATGTATGTATGTATGTATGTATGTATGTATGTATGTATGTATGTATGTATGTATGTATGTATGTATGTATGTATGTGTGTGTGTCTCAGTCAAGAAATTCCAAAAAGAGAGGGAAACGAATACTATGGCGTCGGCTTGGTGCGCTGGAGCCTCAACGCGATGAAATTGGGTGAGACGGGTCCTACGGCGTCGAATTCGTGCTCCGGAGTCAGACAGCTGTAAATGGAGTGGGTGGGACGGGTCCCACGGGGTCGGAGTGGTGCCGGGAAGCTATAGAGTGGGGAGAAATGGGCTCCACTGCGTCGGATTGGTGCGCGGGAGTCCAACGCGGTAAAATGGATTTCTACGGTTCCTTCGGATATCTACTTCCCAGCATGTCCCTTGGTGCTGCCAACATCCTTTCTTCAAAAAGAAGCAACACACGTGCGAACGCCTGCTTAAATACCATACATAGTAGCCAACAGTTTACGGAGAAAACTCGAACTACTTCAAATAATGTTTCCCAATTGTGAAGATTTGATAAAAGCATATTCTTCAAATATAGAACTGAGCGTTCAGGGAAAATCTCTCATCTATGCTTAAATTTTCAGGTTAGAAAAATTGAAGTAAGAGTTGATAGAAAAAAACAATTCTAATTTTACAAAAATGTCGCTACTGTCATTTCTCGAAGTTGAGCGAAGCAAACAGCAAAAAAGCCTGAAGTCCGGCTTTAGTCGGACATCCAGGCTATAGTAACATAACATAATATGATATTCAAAAATTTCAAATGGAGCTAGTGTAAAGGGATAAATGATAAAGCTTAAGAATAAAAGAAAAAGAGTAAAGAAGAATAAAGAATGAAGACTTGAGGAAAACAAAGATTTAAAGAATAAAGAGAGAAATTTTGAAGAAAAGAAATTAAAATTATGATAATTAATTATTAAACACAGAACAAGAAATTAAGATTTTTAAAGGGAATAAAAAAGGAAAGAGAAAAAAAGTAAGAAAATAAAAATTGAATTCAAAATTGTAAGAATTATGAATGCGTCAATGAAACGACTAGCGAGGCTAGTGTGAAGTCAGTGTTTTTTAATCGCTCATGCAAGTTTGGGACCAACTTTTCGACCCGGAGACATGAAAGGCTTGATTGCCCTAGAACAATTTCCGTACAGTATAGTATAGTCATACAGTCATACAGTCGCAGAACCCTTTCCAGTGCGATACTTTAACCCCAGAGTAAACTTCATAGCCACCTTTTTCCAGCAATAGATCTGAGAGATTGTTGTATGGAAGCGGTGTTCGGTCTGTACGTTGGCTCTTCTTCCCAACAGTCACGAACCAAATGTAACTAAAATGATTACAGTAGAACTACGTATGAACATTACAGGAAAATGTTCTTGTTTACCAAAGAAGAATTAATCCCGAGTGACGGATCTGGATTGATTTCTGGTCGTATCATTCTCTTCCCTCCTTTCCTGACCATATAAATAATCTCTGAAAGGGAGAACGCGTTTATACTGCGTGAGAATTTCTGCAGAGCGTTCTGCACAGAAGAAAAAAAACCGACTCAGATAAACTACTACATTTTTGAGACGTAAGCGGCTAAGAAGAAATGGGTAGACAGAAAATGTGTTACCAATATATACTTTAAGTATTCGCTTTTTCTTACTGAAGTATGCGGGAGATGGTTTCAATGCAACAAAGTAATCCAAAATGGTTAAAATAACTACTCTAAATCGATTGAAAATAATTTGAAAACTGCAAGATTAGTATGAGGAAATCCAGAAAGTAAATCTTCCTATTTTTTAAAGCACAGAAAACATAGTTACATGAAATGAAAGATTTCATTGATGAAAGGTAGAGCAATGTTTGAGCTATTTTTCGACATACTCACCACCACAACTGAGACACTTCTCATGTCGTAGGATCAACTTTTATTATTATTGTGTTGTAGAAGTCTGCCGCCCTTGAAAGGAAACAGCGTGTGACAGTTGTCCTAAGCTTTTCGTCCTTGTCAAAACGCTGATCGGAAGACAGGAGGAGGTGCAAGAAAAGACGGAAATCACTGGGAACAAGACCATGACAATGGTCGTCCACACAGGGCTCGACGCACAGCAGCTGACTGTTCTGCAGGTATTCGGCTCAGGTGAGTTTCGATCATCCAGCGTATAGTAATGATCTTTCTCCGAGCCATTTCCATCTTTTCCGGAACCTCAGAAAATTCCTGCACTACAGTCAGCGTCTCGACAACAACGAAGAACTATCACACGCTGGCTGGCTTCATTCAAGGGCGGCAGGCTTCTACGACACAGGAATACAAAAGTAGATCCCATGATACTTGCCGCCGGTAAATTGTGAAATTTTTGTTGAAATTTTCCATGTAACTATGTCTTCCTTGTTGAAGAAAAAGATAGAAAAACTAACTTTCTGGATGCATCTCGTATTTGGTTCATAAGTCTGACAAATCGCCTTTCAAGAAATAAATGTTAAAAATCAGTTCAATAATAGAAAAATCAGAAGCACCATCTATATCTTCGTTGCGATTTTCCAAATTCCATGGACTTGTCCTTCCAATTAATTCAGAGCAAATGATGGCGAAACTGTATACATCGCCCTCCTTGGTTCCGGCCGGATTGGCACTGCGCAGAAGTTCGGGAGCCAGGTAGAGATTTTCTGAAGTATATTTGATAGATTCAGCAAAAGTTATACCATCGTTTCAAAGAACGGATAGTTTAGCCGAGTGTTTGCAACAATTGACAGCGATGCGCTTATTGAGGAGGACAGGGAGAAGAGGGAGCGTTTGTCGAGGAGGTGAAGTAGCGGATGCGTCGCAGTCACCTTTCTAAATCTGGTCTGATAGAATTGGTAATTATGAAGCCGCAATAATAATATTCTTTTTTCTCTTTTCTTTCCCTTTTCTTTATTTTTATCTTTTTATTTAATGAATAACAGTAAAGTTGATCCAACTTTATCGCACACTATATCTGAAACCACGCATGATAATTATTTAATGTAATGGAATTAATTATTAATTTGAAGCGCACAGACTTGCAAGTCAAGTGCAAAAAACGGGAGACAAAAGTTTGCCAGTTTTTTTTTACCTTCGAGCTCTTGGTCCGATTTTTTATTTTCTTTTAGTTAAATTCAGCAGAACTTATCACAGTTAGAATAAAAAAATGTAATGTCGTCTCTAATCTTAAAAAGAAGCCGGAAATTCCAGAAATAAAATCTGCCATTTATCGGAAATGGCGAGAACAAAAGTTTAGGAATTTCTTAGTTCTTATACTAGTTACGTTACGTTTGCTTATTCTTGTTGTTCTTTTGTGATATTCTACAGTTTTTTTTTTGAGGCAAATCTAATTGTTTTAATAAGAGGGGAGAAGTTGTCCTAAATGTGCAACAGCAAAGCCGATATCGAAGCCGTTTCATCAAGTGCAGGGAAGAAAAAATGTTCAACTTGTGTTACCTGAGTTTTATCAACTTATCGAAAAGCAAAACGTTATTGTGAGGATTTTTAGGGGTGGCCGAGCAAAAAAATTGCGAAAAGAATCGATATCAAAATTCTCAGAGAAGTTTATAGCAGCCCGCATTTAATCGGTTGTTTACGGGCAATAATCGGCTGTTGTTCAAAAAAATCTGGTTAAAATTTCAAACAGTTCCGTGGTTCTTCCAGGACTTTCCAGCGGCGTTTGTGTGCTGGCAGACTGTTTGTGTATTTATTCTGTAGAAGATTCTGTTGGAAACCGTTGGTTTTCACGAGAAATAGGAAGACCTGTGCAGTATTTGCAAAATCCACGCTTTCAGTGGGCGGAACAGGATTGAGGACAGACCATACTCCTTGACTAGTTGGAGTTTATGTTGTCCGGAAATGATGGACAGATTTATTCTCGATGCTAAATGCCCAGTCAACACTAGGTCCAATTATAAATACCATATTCCCTCCTGCGAGTGAATCTTGTTGCGTTCAGTGGAGATGCTGCTCCTAAAAATGCTACTCGGATCAACCTATTCGTCACATAAATCAAAGATTTCTTATAAAATATTCTATGAAGTAATCTGCCAGCAAATGAACGACGTTGGACAATCCTGGTCGACAGACGGAAACTTTTGGAAATCGAGCCAGATGTTCTTGAATCGACGGGTTACATTCGGATTATTACCAATCTCTCCAAGAGTTTCGCTAACAATTCTAGCTTTTTTAAGTCAGCTCTAGGAGTCTTCACGATAACTTCGTACTTGTCGAAACGTTGACAAGCGTTAGCGACAGTACTTGAATGAACAGTGTAACGGATGGATTTTGTTTTGTCTATCCTAAGCAGGTCCCGCAAATTTAGACCAACTTCTTGCCTTCCACTTCTTTCTTCCTCCGTCTATCTAGAACAATGGATTTTTTTAAGAAACAGTAGATCATGACAAAAAAAAAGCAGAAAGAAAGGAGGAACACACAAATGACATGAACACAATACAACAAAAAAATATGGGCTGAACTATTGTTCGTGCCTATTTTCAAAAGACTTGGAATTGCAAATTTTCCTTCTGCATCCTTCGCCTTTCAAACGAAAACTTTGCTTTCCTTACACCAATTTCAATTGTAAATGCTTTATTTAATCGGAAGAAATGAAAAATCGGAGCAGAATGAGAGAAAAAAATAGCTAAACTTTTGTTTGTCACTGTGTTTATAGATACAGGCGAATTGTAACAAGCACTAGCAGGAAATCGTGGTCCATTGAAGATGATCAAGTCTATACTCCAACTTTTCTAAGAAAGCTATTTAATTGTGCTCAAGAATGATCTAAGAATGTTTCTAATTCTCTACCATCAATAAAGTCCGACGAATATAGTAAAGAGGGGAAATTTTCCATTAAAAAACGAAATATAAACCTCTCTCTGATCTTTGCTCATGAGTCCTTAGAAAGTTTAGTCCGTAACTGGAGAGTTTCACTTGCCATCGATCATTAACCAGACAATTTGAAGATGTCAAATATCCGTGATACTTTAGAAATGAGCTGTGAATGAAGGACAATCCCTGTAAATTGCGTTTTGCAGTTTTTCATGGGAAGGAAAAAATATATAAACGTCTTATTTTTCTTCACTTTAGCATCTGTGATCTCGTGCGATTCGAAAAAAAAGCTAGTACTGGGTTATTCGACTCTTGCACCTCATAGTGCAGTCTCCACAGCAGATTCGTCGCAATTCGTGCTGACGGAACGCTGCTGGAGATGGCGACGACTTTCTTGATGGTCTGACTCCACCACAATCATTAAAAGCTAACAAAGAACATTGCACACTTACGTTTGCGATTTCGGTGATCAAACAGAAGATGAAGAATCCATCCATGTGCACAGATCTCTTCGCTATGACATCCTGGAATGAACTTAATATTGGCATATAATGGTAAGTCACTGTGGACCACTGTCTATGTACTCTGCCAGCACATTTACTCTGGATATCGGGCATCCTACTTCCTACGTACTCCTGCAGCTTTGCAAATCGGCTGCTGATCAAAATTTCTTCTTCACTCTGTTCGGTTCGACGAGGAGCGACTGACTCAGGTTATTCACGGAGATCCACGCCAACCAAAGTGCTGTCGTGTCCTCTGTTCCCTCCCGTCTTAGCGCCTTCAAATTCCCTTCTCTTCTAATCCCTCTCGAATGAATTGTGTGTGGCTTCGTCTGATAATAACGTAGAATAGAAGGCTTGGTTGGACGATGTTTTCGAGTGAAAACCAAGTATTGATGCTGCCTATCAGAATTTTTTGTTGAATTTAAAAACTCGAATTAGTTGTGGAACAATTATGATGTGAATATCTGGGAGCAACCACAGCAACTTTTCTTTAAAGATACTGACGTGCGAAAACTAGGAAACACCATTAAATGAACCAAGTTTTAGAATTTTAGTTGGTGGTAATGAGAAGGTACAGTAGAGTCAAAACGACATGAAGCACGGTGCAATTGCGTATGCGGCTTCTTTCGAGGCGGTGCGGTGGAGCGTAGCGGTTAAAAACGTACTGAAACCATTCATCGCTGTAGTTTGCGATGGTCCCACCTCGGTTCCAACTGCTGCCTCTACCGCGTCGTTTCAAGCGCGCACGCAAATGCATCGTGCTTCATGTCGCTTTGACCTGACTATAAAGAATAAAGGACAAAGTTTCTGGCGTTAATCAATCCGCTTGGGATGCGCCTCCACATTCTCCTCAATTCAGTGCTTTTATCATCCAGGACAAGTCTGGTACCAATTTATAGACTCCAAAGGGATGAAAGGCTTGGTGAGCACTAGGGCGAAGTCGAACTTTCGATTGCTTGTGCAGGAAGCGGAACCTCAAACCGCTACACCCCATCCGCACCTGACCTGAAGAGCGGGTGTAGTGTAGCTGTTAGAGGTCCGATAAATTGGTACCAGCCTTGTCTGGGGGGATAAAAACACTGAATTGAAGTGAATGTGGAGGCGCATCCCAAGCGGAGTGATTAACGCCAGAAACTTTATCCTTTATCTGACCTGACTATAGAAGCCCTAAATGTACGGTAACGTAAGATGTTCACAAGCATTTTTTGTTGATGTACTCAAGTTTTTTTGCAACCGATTTTAAAGAGAATTTTTTGTGAAATACTAAGCAGAGATCTCTAATCAGAGGAAATATCAAATTCATTCTGTGTCCCTCTGATAGCCTCAGCACGTCTCAGCTTTACCGCCTTATTACAGACGAATTAAGCGTTCTGGATGCAAGTTCCACTGGGTACTACAACCTGGTGCGTGTCAAAATCTTACTGTTGTACATGTGTCAAGTGGTCCATTTGTGCTGATGCCTCATAAGTACCCATTATTAACGTGGACCCGAACCTAAGCACTCCTACACTGGACATTCGCGACATTCCGCATCAATTGTTTTGAAAAACAAAATTGCATTACTGTTTCAAATGAAAAATATCAGTGTATCCTTACCGTATTCCTATAAGAGTTTCTAATTGAGACCGTCAAATTGGCCAAACTATATGCCACTTAAGATATCGTACTTCGCTGTTAGTAGTGATAATTAATGCTATAACCTGCATATGAAAATAAAAAGTACCCGTAAACTTCCACGTGAACAGCATTTCCACAGCGAAAAACAAATTGTGTCATGCATAGAAAGGCCAACAAATCGATTGATGTTGTCGTGATCGATTTTGCACATCTATGAAAAATAATTAGGGGAATATCATAGCTGAATCGTTACAGTAAGGAAAGTTCTATTAACGTATGTATTTGCACTCTTCTAGCGCATAGTTTTCACAAAAAAATGGTGAACATAAGGTACTGTGCCGAACTTGGGATGTTGTGTGATCCCTATATGACGACGACGATGAACGATATTTGTTTTACAGTAACGTTTTTGCGAGACATTTTATTTCCTTTCATCTTCAAAACGTTGTCTCCAACAGAGCTTCCTACGCATGTCATGGGCATGGGTTCTTTTGAAGGTTCCCTTTTCTTTTTTTCTGCATTTTCTCCAGAAATTTCTTGAATTGTCAATTTGACTATAAGAACTGATGGAAAGAATTACTGTGGTTGGATCGAATTAATTCAGTCGAACTCTGAATTTTTGGATGGCTCGACTTACAAACACAAGGAATGTTACATGTGAACTTACCTTCCTCAGATGGATGTATCTGTTTTCCTCTATGGAAGACGTTGCTGCATGTTTTTCAGCAACTATCGATTCATTCTCGTACGTAAAGAAATAAAATTTTTCGGATGCATCTATAGAAGACATCAATGAATCAACCGTTCTTCTCGTTTGCTCGCTTTGCATAGACATCGTAGAAACGTCCGTTTTCTGGAAAACAATTTTCTCGCGTGGAAATACGGGATACGTTCGAATTTTTTATCTGTATACCTAAAAACGTCAGAAAATGCTTGCTCTGCACTACAGTGTCAATGCTCAGTGGGAGGTTATTCGATCAATAGTTCGAAGAGTTTGTGGGAACAATTCACAAGTCGCACTCGAAAGGGAAGCCAGTAACTTGTTGAGACTGCTGTCATCGGAGTGAGCAGTAGGTCATTCTCGTGCTCCAGGCCTGCCCCGATGACTCAGAATTCCGGCCTAGTCTCTCTGGACCATTACGGGTGCTGGGTGGAGTCCCTACCTCTGCTTAACCCCTCTTCCTTTTGCAGACATCGAGACTAATCCTGTATCTCTCCTCTCCTTTCGCGTTACTGCAGGATCCTAGAAACCTTATATGTTATGCAGCATGTGGTTATCGTTGGTTTTTGTTATGGAGCTACATGGTTTATCCTTGTCACACTATTACTATAAGAAAAAGCTACATATGTATTTTGCTAGCACTATAAATGATTTATTAGAAATAGCTACAATTAAATACTACACGTACACGCAGGCGAAATGTTTAAGGTTTGGAGTTCGCAAGTGTTTCTATGGAGACGTAGGACTTCTCCTATAAATGCAGAATTCGGGACAGAAGAAGCAAAAGAGGCTTCAGTTCGGCTGGTAAGAGAACTCCTACACCCACAGGATTGACGGAAGAAAACGATTGAAATTGACTTTGTCATTCTTACAGAAGAATTCATAACTTTGACCAATCAATTCGGTCAATCAATCAAATCATCACGAACCATTCAATTCGTGATGGAGCATTTAGTGGATCATGCGTCTCAGAAAACTGCCAAAATGTCGAATTTCGGAGAGGAATCTATGTGAAATCTATGTATATACCTATATTTATTTGTTGAGTGACTTTTTCTCTCGGAATAATATTTCTTTGTTTTTGTTAGTTGTTGATTAATGCTTAGAATTGAATACTAGTTCAATATGGTTAGCTTTGCTTCAACATATTCACCAACCTTGTTCACCATTTTTTGAAGAGCCGTGAAGGGTACAAGCCATTTCATGTTGATCTCTTTTTCATGCATAACCTTTTCCCTGAAAAAGAAGAAGAATTTTTAGGAATAAATTCCTATAAAAGCTAAGTCATACCTCCATATATGTGTGCCGATGGCTGCGAATAATACAATCACAAGGAGAGAAACAACTAGTAGGGAAGCGAAAACATGAGGATCCTTCCCGAAAATTGAGGTGCACTTTTCATCTTAAAAGTAGTCTACGTCTGTGATTTCCTTTTGTTAAAAATATTTGAGGAACATCATAACGCAGAGAAAGAAATCTACCTTGCAACCCACATTGAGGGACGTCAAGTGGCTTTACACCCCCGTAATTTGACCATACTTCTTCAGGATCGGATACGAACGTGGTTATGTTCTGGAAAGGTGTTGTGTTTAACAAGGGCTTATGGTACCTCGTAGGTAACACATTCTACACGCATTAAAACCGAGAAAATTTTCCTTTATTATAAATTTTCCCCACTGTGGCTCTCGATTTTCTCGGTTGTATTCTGTGACAGCAGAAAAGACAGACTGTCACTTACATAGTTGGGTCGTAGGGAGAGAAAAATTTTGCAAAAAAAAGAGAAAGAACTCGAAAAGATGTGCTGAACAATATGCTCGTTATTCTTCGCAGCCACGTCAGTGATCAGATGTCAGATGCCGCTTTTGCTGCTTCCTTAGTGAGTTTCGTAGTATTCGCCTTTGATTTTTGCGAAAATGGAACTGCGGTTGCAGACGGCAACTCAGTGTTAGCTACAGAATATTTCCTGCTTTCAATTCTGACGTTTTCCTTCCAATGGTTTCTTTTGACCGATGGTCCATACGGCAGCATTAGCAGTGTCAGGCTCAGGTGCTGCGGTCGTATACTGAGAGTCTGAGGAAGGCTCTCATTGTCCAGCTGGCGTAGGGAAAAAAGACTGCAAGTGAGAGGAGCCAATCGAATGCGCTCACATAATCTCAGGATAACTCAAGACCTAGGGTTAATGAAGTTGAATAATTCTGGTGTTTTCAAGTAATTTCAAAAAACCTCTAAAAACAGGTTTCAGAAATATTGCCTCGAAGCATCGAGCGTATCCGGACTAGATTCACTTCAGATAAACGAAAAATCTAATAGAATTCAGTTTTATAAAAATACTATTCGAGAGGAGCGAGTGCAGAAGTGTCATTGCTATCTGCTCGCGGTGGTCCTGCTTGTACTGAACGCGATCAGGCATTTCACAGAACAATTGTGCTAGATACGATAGATGTGCGATAAATGTGCGATAATCTTGTGCCATATAGCCTAGATAACTATATGGCACAAGATTCTCGTACAATGCGAAAAAGTGCTCTCGTCCAGCACATCGCCAAAGCACACAATCTAAAAGTTGATATAGAGGGTGCTTTTGGCAACAGCAATTCGTTTCGTCACGCTGAACTGCCCTATATTTTCGAGCATTCCCTACAACCTGCTCTATCTAGCCTTCTACGTTATCCCTGTGTGCCATTTGCTGCGCTACAGTAGACATGTCGGAGTCTCGCCTGTCATCAATGACGGAGACTACATCTTCTAGTTTAACGAGGTTGATGAAAAGACGGTAAGAGGCTGTGAGGAACGGCTACAAAACTCTGGTAGAGGTGTTCGGTTTCACGGTTTTTGCTTGCTTGTCAAGATGCGCCGTTGCAGGACTGCGGGAGCACAGGGAGCAAGCTTTGGATAGTAAGTGCCCATGCATGTATGGAGAGCGAGAACAAGAGGGGACCTTCCTACGACGAAGTCAATGCGTTGATATCAAGGATACCCGGCCAGCAGGTGATCATTGTGGAATCGATACGAATATGGGATTTGAACAACAATACGGTGCTCTAGGTAAACGAAACTATCGCGTGAAATTCACGCCGGACAGCGCTACCGTACTGTCGACTTACTGTGAATGGATGGGCTTCGCCGTCGCTTCAGTGTTCGAGAGGAATCATAGCTGTCTGCCTAGGTGGCACGGGTCACTTCTTTCGACGCCTGAGGAGCAGCACAAACGAAAGATGAAAACTCTCAAACTTCATCTCGGATACTTTCGAATACCTGACGAGGAACATTCCTCGGTCAGATATCCGAAAGTCTAGCGCTGCTTTCGGCACTGAGCAACGTCCAGTCCTCTTCAGCTTCAGGATCCGTTTCTGCAGAAAAAAACGAGAAGTTCCTCCTAGACGGTAAATTGAGGAGGCAGGTCTGGGAGACGAACAGTCCGGAAGGAGATTCCGTCAACCTGCATCTGTTTGGTTGGAGTACTGGCCAGAAAGGAGCTTAAAGATGCAGATTCACAAAACACATCCAGGAAGCGGCAAAAGAAACGATGCCGTTACCAGAACAAAGTAAGAAATTCGCTTTTGCACTTGTGGAGACGACATCCACGCACAATCCTGTGCATTTGGCCCGCAGTGCTAGTGATTTCAACCAGAGAAAAAGCTGCGTCGTCAACTGCAATAAATTCGCGAGAACGAGTGGATATCAAGAGACAAAAATACATGGGAGTACAAGAAAAACTATGCTTCCCTAGGACAGTGGAATATGTTAATCGCAAGAGAAAATACGGTCTACAAACTGTTGGGTTGTCTATTTCTAGAGAAGATCTATAGTGCAAAAAAACCACATCCAAGGAATCGACGAAAAAAAAACACATCATCCAATTCATTCTTCTAAGAGAATAGTCGTACCTTCGGAAGCTTACGAGCTTACCACTTTGTCATGGTTGATGCGTACAGAAAGAATTTTTTGAGGTTCTCCCTTTCTGTCAGCAATAGAGACCGTCAAGGTTGCGACTAGCTGTGCAAGATCATTGATCGTCACTGGTCCAGAAATCCCTGCAAATTGAAATCTAGAAGCGAAAGGAAATTTATTCCATTACACTAACACCAACTTTTTAGTGATTTTAAGGGCTAGAAATTTCTGGAAACGCTGCTTTATTCGGTAAACATGTAAATCCTGCTTACGTTGTCATTTCAGGTAGCTGTTTCAAGTAGCGAGAAAATATCCCAACTCTTGGTTTTCCTGTAGTTTTTCTCCTCCAAACTTTACATGTAGTTTTTTTTCCTCAAAAAGTAAAAAATGGAGACTGACACTTAGTTCCTCGTGAGTTTGAAGAAAGAGATGTTTGAAGCAAAAATAAAAAAATTGAAGTGTGCTCAGATAAACAATTTTGCGCCAAAGTCTTCCTTCTTCAGTTCGGAGTTGTTTGGAGGTTGAAAGATGAAGGCGCACAATACACAATTATTTTCAGAGGTTAGCCGTTGTAGCAAGCGTTTTTACCCTCCTAGACCAGTCTGTTAACATTTAACTGATCTCGGAAAAACGAAAGGCTAGGTTGGTGTAGAACCATCCACCGAACAGCTGCAGGATATGAATTACCAGCGTGCTTCATGCGGGCGACGTTAAAAACTCATCTGCTCCACTCAAGCTTCTTTTTACAGCTACCAAATGAAAGATTTTCAAAAGCTTCCACCCGAGATCTTTCGCTGGCTCCGTGAAACGTTATTTGAAAAAGTATAGTGAAACAACAGTTGAGGAGAAATTGAAACTCAGCGAGGTGAAGAATGTCGATCAGTGATGGATATTCCACCCTTCCACCAAATACAATTGGGTCGAAGCAACGTGAAGGTCGGTGCAATAGCGTATGTTCTCGATCCCAACCGCTAGCTCTACCGCGCCGCTTCGAACGCAGCTGCACCGAGTTTCGCGTCGTTTTGTTCCGACTATACCATCCTACCCATAAAAAATATTTACATTTCGAAAGGGTCCTATTTTCTTTCCTATCCGTTCATGATTTTTTTCCTGCATTCCAATCCTACCTTCACAAGAAATCAGCGGATATTTCGAAACATTTTTCAACAGTTTTTGCTTCAGATAATTCAAATAAGCTTCTTGAGTTGTTGGGTTTAAGGTAGTAAAAACGGCAAGAAGAACAAGCAGTTCCCATAGTTTCTGCCCAAACGCATCTCGAAATTTCAGAGGCAGGAGTCGCAATTACACACTTTTGTGCCGCGTCATTTTCGTCCGCCCCATATTTTTCCACATACGGCGTAGGGCCGCAAAATTACGACACATTTCTAAATAGGTAGTACCCTGTATAGTCATTGCCGAATTCTTGATTATCAGGGTTCCATTTCGAAGCTGAGAAATGTCCTCAGATATCGTGCGGTTCAGTGACTTCGCATATAATATGACAATATGGTACAGTTGATAGGAATCCAGTGAAGCCTTAAGTAAAAATGCTGGAATTACGCAAAGCACACTGAGAGCAAATTAGAACAATAAAGACAGATTGAAGGAAACAAGCAAATGCCGCTCATCTCTTAAAAAGAACCCTAAACTTGTTATAAAACAATGTAAAGATTACGATTAAACCATGGCACGAGATGGAAAGGCAGGAGATCTGAAAAAGAACTCAACTCTTGATAGGCCGGGTGCGAACACTCTCCTATGCAATTGAATGGTGCTTGTCGCATTTTCTGAATCACTCTTTTCCTGAACTCTGCTACGTTCTCGTGTTGAGAAGGAGACGATGATATCTGAATATTCGGTCTAAATCAATTAAAAGTAGCATACCAGGAATCTGACGTGGTAAAAGAATCTGCGGGAAAATCCAGAGTTAGATCTGTAGATTGCGGGTTCAGGGATGGTTCCGCTCCTCTCTCCCTGATTGTCGTAAGAAACGGCATGGAAGACGACATTTTTAAGACGATTTCAGCGTCTTAAAAATGTCGTCATCCATGCCGTTTGCAACGCGCCACACTTTTGCACGCGCCGCATCCGCATGTGCGATCGGTCGAAAATCAGTGGTGTCTTCTTACCAGTCTATTTAAAAGCATCGCCCCACGAATCTGAGCTGGTACAGATTTCAGGTGGAGTATCCGTATACAGGGTCACAGATTATGGAGAGGGAGGTGATTCCGTTCATTACTTCCTAATTGCCAGAAGATGCGGCGCGTACACAAGGCTGGCGCGCTCCAATCGAACTCGTTGTAGAAATTGCGCGCCGGAACGCTACGGTACCGGAAGATACGGAACGAAGCCGTATCTTGCGGGCCTTCCGGGTTTTTTACGGCAATTAGGAAGAAATGGACGGAATCACCTTGCTCTCCGTAATCTACTACCCCGTAAAAGAATACTCTACTTGAAATCCGGACCACCTCAGATTTGTGGAGTGATGCCTTTAAGCTGAAGCCTCTGTTGCTCTTAGTGCCCTTGGATTAGTAAGGGAACTTGCATTCCTATTGTAATACTAGCAAACTTTAAACTAAAAAAAAATTGAGAACGACCTCTTTGGAATGGTTTGTTTGGAATTATTATGTGATAATCATGCACACTAATCTCACCGACATGGTTCTCAGATACGCTTGCAAAGCATCGTCGTCTCTACCGTCGGGCGTTGAAGAAACATCCTTCCAGATTGGAGTCAGCTTACCGTGTGAACCCAAAACTAAATAGGATTTTGTTATCGAGAACTTTTCACCGAGCAATTTGCTGATCCTTTTTGCCTCTCAGAAGTTAGAATCAGCTAAGATTTTACTAATTGCGTGTCCATTCACTTGTTGTGCACACCAAAAGCAGAAACAAATTAAACCAAATGAAAGATATTCCAATAAGAAACGCATGTCAGCACTGAAATTCAATCCAAATAGTTCAAATGTACTACCGTAACCTCCACTCTGTGAGTTAACGATGATGTAAAGAAACTCATTTGTTGTCATGCCCAAATCAAATGATGCCAATAATGCTGTGCGAATTGCGTGTGGTTCCGATAAACACAAGGCAATAACTGAAAAAAACTACAAATAATGCTACAAAAAATCTCAAATTGTTAGAAGTCACTTCGAGCAACATCTCGTGTCCGTGAGAGCGTAACTTCTAGAGATCTTGAGTTTGGATTAGGAACGTACGTGGATCTAGAGGTGAACATCTTTCCCACCATTCGATACAGGACGGCCTGAAGAAATGTTAGTGTAAGTGTAAAGGGTAAAGTCCCCTTAAAAATATAAATTAGCCGTCGAAAAAAAACTCAGTTTTGTTGTGAAAGCAAAAGCAAAAGGCATAACCTTTCAAAACAGGCTATTTCTCAGAACATCTATTCACATGGTTTATCATAGTTTATTACTTGAGCCTAAAGACAAGCTATAAATGTTGTTGTTATTTAATGAGAATGAAAATTTAATTAATTAAATTGGACTGATCAGTAGTGATTCCGAGAGGCTCCGACGGAGCTAATTACTTTATCTGAAGGAGAAAAAAAAAACAAAAAGTTTGATGTAATTTATCTCAGGCAAACTTTTCCGTTAAAGCTGCCTCAGTGCTGGCCTAAAAATGCACTTTTATCAAGTAGAGAATAGTATGTGAACGTGAATTAGACTAAGCCACCTCAAATTAAGCAGAAAAACAGGCGTTTAAAAGAGCACTGTTTGATCCTATCTCTCCAATGACGTAGCCTATTACGGGCTATAGAACGGCGCTCCGCAGGGGTCTACGATTGCGTTGGGGAACGGTGCGGCAGGTCCTGCTTCTCACTCGAATTATACTACTTCTTAGTTGAATAAAGTAACGGAGTGTCTAACGTCTAAGTCTGAGCGCTGCACCACAGGAATAGTCCTGAGTTCGATCTCCTGGGACTATGCATGTCCTATAGTTTTACAACGTGCAGTGTCAGAATGATGCGTGAACCAATGCAGCAAATATGGAAAACGGTCACTTTGTAGGCGAAGCAGGATTGACATATAACCGGTGCAAGAAATACGATGGTCTGGCAGCAAGGCAAAGGACACAAGACATGTTATCTACAACGGTAGCCAAACACTAGAAACGCGGTGGGCATTCTTGTCTCTCAGGGCTTCACGGGAGGCATCCACTCAGATCAAGGATGAAGATAAAAGGATAAAGTTCATAGCGTTAGTCAATCCGCTTGGGATGCGCCCCCACGTTCACTTCAATTCAGAATCGTTTAAGGTTCACGAACGTGTAACTGGCCTATATAATGACTTGCGGTGGCTAGCCGATGTGTCAAGTCAGTGCTTTTATGTGTCAAGTCAGTGCTTTTATCCTCCCAGACAAGTCTGGTGCCAATTTATCGACCCCAGAGGGATGAACGGTTTGGTGAGCGGTAGGGCGGATTCGAACCTCAGATCGGTCGTGCAGAAAGCGGGACCTCTAACCGCTAAACTACACCCGCACCTATTCCGTCCGTATGGGCTTGATCTGAGCATCCGCGTCTGTCACTCAGATCAAGCGCACCACAAAACGGCATCTCCTGAGGTTAGTGAACCCACTAAACGGGACAAACGCTAGAAAAGAAGAATAGTCGGATGACGATCAAATTTTTTGAAATCTGTAGCTAAACAAGTAGCATCATTAGGAAGATGGGATTGCTAGAAATTGTAAACACCACAGAATCACTTGCTGTTGGTTTGATAAGGGCCGCAGTCAGGTGTCTCGAACAAAGTCATTTCATGATATTCAGTAGATATTCATATTCATTTCGCCTACGATTAACGCCCGAAATGTGCTCTTCAAAAAAAAATATGACCTTATGTTGCATAATATTTAATTAAATAACCGTGGAAGCGTGTAATCTTCCAGAAACTTGCCGCAAGACCATGGCTGATGTCACTGCATTTCTCTCCGGCGTAAATGAATGCAAACTGATCCCATCCAAAATGCTTAACAATATGAGCCAAGGCAACAGCATAACTGGAAGGAAGGAATTCATTTAAAAAGAAAAAACACTCGCATTTCCATGAAATCCGTACAAGATGCTTTCGTTCTCCAGAACCATGAACAACGACAGTAACTACCAAAAGTTTCGTTCTCTCTGTTTAGAGCGCAAGGAAAAACGTAAGCGCAAAGACCGTTCTTAACGGCTTTCCCTTTAAGAAGGGGATAGTTCATGAAACGACAGTTCATCAGTAGAAGTGAATAGCTATTACGGTCGGGGTTGCAAAACCTAAGCATTACTCTTACAGGATTCATCGCATGTAGACTGAAGCTATTAAGGGAAAGAAAGGTAGAGCTGCAATAACGGCCGTTTTGACCTCATCAAACCATCTAAAAAGGCTTTCTGGAAGTGAATAGCTATGCCATATCGTGTAATATTTTCATGGAAACCGGAAACAGCCTTAGATATGGGTTTTCCGCGATTTGAACGTTATGATCGGTCTTTTCATGTTTTCACTCCATAGACGTTTTTTGCCCTTTGGTTTTGTTTTTTTTGTTCGTACTTTCCTCAACTATTTTTTGTCGTAGAGGAATAATCACAAATACATTTTGTGCAATACATTTTGGAATTATTCACGCCTATATCACCTGTACTTTAATACTTCTAAGTTTATATATATATATATATATATATATATATATCGGTTAACAAAGGCAATCATTTTTGCACGGGTGGTTTTTTTTTTCTTTTTTCTGCTATTAGATGGCACACATGTAGGTATGCATTTCTTCTTGGTGAACAGCACTGCTGCACTCCCTGTTTGTAACTGTTTCACAGGAGATTTTCGCAGTCAGAAGGAACCAGGACTTCCTTTCCATAGAACTAAACAGCTTTCATCAAATATTTACATTAACTGAAACCGAGCTGGTATTCGTTTTAGTTTACACAGATGAATTTGAAAAAGCACTTACTGAGATCCAGTCGTCGTCATTGTTATCACTGATGGATACTTCTTAATGTTAATAGCACTGGACGTCGTTAAACCCCATACGTACGTTGGTACGTTAAAATAGGTGGATAATGGTGCCGTAGCGACGGCAGCTGAATCAATCAATATAGGTGGATTTCGTGTAATTTCATGATGACTACGGAACACTTTAACACACTGTTACAAGCTCGAATGTTCTCTTGTCTTGAAACCTCGACATATTCTGCCTACGTTTTGCGATAGTGTGCCTGCGAGGTTCTTAAATGGAACCCTTTATTTGCCTAACGTTTCCGCTTTTTCGCCGTCTTCAGAGGCTTAAATAGAGGATGACTGGAGCAATGCTACGTTTATGCCGTCAAGTGCCACACTACCCTGGGTCAGTGTTTCGATAATCGTTCAGGGTAGTGAAAACAGAAACAACACGCAAATAAGTACTTCAAACGGCATTGTTAGAGTAAAGTGGTATCGCAAAGAAACATCATATTGCACGCCAAATCTGCACATCCGACTGCAGTAAAACGCGCAGTGATTCGTAATATGTTCAAAACCGCTAGTGAAGTATGCACTGGCAACCAAGAACGACACGAATCACGAGGACTAGCCTTGAAAATTGCATGTGCTAATGGCCACATAGTACGTCCGCATTACCGAAGAACCCGCACTGTAAATAGCAATGTTCCGCGCGAAAACAAATTTTCTCTTTGTCTTCCTTCATCTCTGACAGTGTCAGTGCCGCTACTCAGCGCAGCATTATCCAAGCACAATTACAAGATGACGTGATATTGGTGAATATCCCAAATGCAAACATCAAAAGCCAGCTTGTTAGAAACAGACTATATGATAGATACTGCATCTGTGAAAGATGTGTTATTTGTTCTTACGGAAAAACAGGCGACTGCGCACAAATGGGGGTAATATATGAGATTGAGTGCTTGATGTGCAACGCAACTTACATTGGGGAGACCGGTAGGAATGTTGGAGTGAGGATTAATGAACACATGGCAGGAAAACGGGGCATGGACTAATTTCAATGTAGACAGGTTTCTGTTTTCACTACCCTGAACGATTATCGAAACACATACCCAGGGTAGTGTGGCACTTGACAGGATTAACGTAGCATTGCTCCAGTCATCCTCTATTTAGGCCTCTGAAGACGGTGAAAAAACCGAAACGTCAGGCAAATGAAAAGTTCCATCTAGTGTGAAGTTCCTTTAGCTTTCTCTCCTGATTTCTTTTCAGCGTTTAGAGGATTTAGACGTTCACTAACCTAAATTGCAGGCTGGACCAATTAAGGCGAAAATCTTTTGCTCTAAAATTAGTTTCGCAGCTGAACCCACAGCCTGGACATCGGAACAATTGCTGGATGCGAATAGAAATCTGCAAGTGAAATTTCATCTCGTTCACACCTTTTTGGATCAGCGACTTCATCTGAAATTTGAAAAAAGAGGCAGTGGGATCATTTTTTAAAATTCGAGTTTCGGATCGGTTCTTCTTAGCTTCTAACTCGTTATAAAAAAATAATTAAATTATTAGTTGAAATGTGTGAATTGACGCAAATCGTCGGTAAAGGTTACTAAATGTAGCGATTATGTGCTAACAGCTAAAGGGAGCTACCTGAAATCATGGCCATCTAATAACTGCTGACGGAGAACTTCTTCTCGTCCAATTTCCAAAGCGGCTGCGCTCGTCTCATATGCGATACTTCCAGCATAGGACACATTACCTCTTGGTATCACCACTCCTACATCGATAGTGATGCACATGCAGAAAGGTGTAGCGACAACCTGAACTTCTATTAAATTCTCCGTCGAATAAACGATGAAAGCAAATCTTAGCTGGGTATGGTAATAATAATTCTCGAGAACTGTCCTAAATGTTCGCTTGCTAAGATTCTAATCCAATGTAATAAGAGCGCTGATTTCACGTTTTTTTTTTAACTTCAAAGGCTAGCACATTGGTCACTGTCATGCTCGTATTGAACGCTTCATAAACGTTCCTAACTATCGATCGGCGTGGCTGCACAAAGACACGTTGTCCGCTGAGAAGTTTCCTATGAAAGCAATCACCCCACGAATCTGTTGTGATGGGGGTTTGAGGTGGTTTATCCCTATACGGGGTCGCAGATTATGCGGATTATGATGATTCTGTCCATTTGTTCCTAATTCCCGTAAAAAATTGCCCGGAAGATGCGGCTTCGAACGTTCCGGTGCGCTATTTTCTACAACGAGTTCGATTGGAGCACGCCAGCTTTGTGCACGCGCCACCCCAGAGTCGTTTGTTGTGATGCCTCTTAATTGTTCTCTTCTGAGGGTTAGCAGGCAAAATCAGCTCAAGATGAAGTTGAAACGTTTTTCCACCTCGTGCAACTCAAATTAAAGAAAAACTCGAAAAAATGTTATGTTAAGAGTGTTGTATAGTAAAGCGACTCGTTTTAAATCAGTGCTACCAGTTGCTTGGATGAATTTCGCACACGCTCGCTGCACTTTTTGTTTGAACGATCCGTTACAGCTTATTTGAACCACTCACAATTTATCTTTGAACAAAGTAACTGCTGAAAGCGTCGGTTGGAAAAAAGTCAATTAAGAGAATTCGACAAGAGATTTCAAAACTTACGAGAACAAGTATCACAATTAATCCAACCATGACCGTTTGTGCAGCGTTGCAAGGAATAAAAGAGACGTTTACCATAGCGTGAAACCTTAAAACTCCTATAAAAAAAGTATTTTAAAGTGATTCTGTCTGATCTTTTTTCCAGGAAAGTATCCTATCGCCATTCCAAACACCAGACAGGTGTTCGACGTAGTCCTTGGATTACGGCGGTGATTCTGTCTGTAAGGAGGGATTATTTCGTGTAATCTCGCACTCTTTAATAAGAATGATATAGCTGCTTATAATTCACTACTAAACCGTGATAATCTGTTTTTATAAGTGTGTCGGTTAAAATCCACAAATCCTGCAATGAAGTAACAAGTACGGTTATCGTTTCAAATGTGCATTCAATTCGTTCTCGTTTCATTTTCAGGAACTTCCTCGTAGAGTCATGCTGAATACAGGCCATCACAGCATCACGAGCGCAGTAGAAGCGCACCTTTGTAAATAAGTACAAGTAATATAGTAGTAATAAGTAGTATAAGTAGTAGCAAAACGAGGACAATGCCATCTAATGTGAAAAACTCTTTTAAATGGTTTTAAATAGTCCACGAAATTAACTTGAAAAGAGAAACAGTCCGGATTTTACAATTGATGGATATACTCGTGAGTAGAATGAGGTAGAAAAACAGTACCCTATGCTTGGTGTAATTAATTCGGTTAGTCACCGCAATTCATTCCTTGAGCCGTTCATATAAACTTTTGATATTCTGAATAAAGTTGAACACGCCGGCGAATATCAAGAGATTAACCAACTCCAAGCATATCTCCCTTATCCTTTCTCCCTACCTTTCTCCTCAACCTTTATGAACTCGTTTGACCACAAACTAGTGCATATATAGAATATTTCAAAAAAAAATTAGCCTCGAGAATCCGTGATAGGACCTGTGGTTGTCCAACGTCGAGCACGTTGTGATGAGGTAACTCATCTAATTAGAAATCATTTCTGAACTAAAGCAACCTTTTTTCTCATGAACATTACAGGCATAAATGGAATAAATATTAACATTTTTTCAAATATCGTCCTATAACTAGGGACATGGCTTCTAACATTAGTGTCAAGACACAATTCTTGTCAAAGATTCAGCTCTGCTGATCGCGCGGCTGCGACGCGACGCAGCTTGGTGCGCAGTGAACGGTATCTATCGATGGAGCCGACACGTTATTGTCGCAATGCGATGAACGAAGAAACCACATGGAACTGTCGCGCTTTGTTTCTCTGCTTTGTATTTGGACACTGTACAAAATCTCGAAGGAAAGCTGTGCAAATAAGAAATGCGAGTACAGAATTCCTGAAAATCATCCAAGATAAAGATTAAAGTGTCTGGCGTAGTCCACTTCGGATGCGTCAGCGCGTTCTGTTCAGTTCAGAACCGTTTGAGGTTTACGAACGCATATCTTGCCTTTACAATGACTTTAGAAGCTAGCCTATCTATAAAGATAATGTTTTTATTCAACTAGACAATTCTGGTACCAATCTATCGACCTTGGAGGGATTAAAGGATCGGTTGGCACTGGGCGGTCTCGAACTATCGATCAAGCAGTCGTAGCGGAACTCGTTACCTACTGGAATATACTGGACCTCTTCATACATAGATAGATTTTGCAAAGCGATGTCGATGGAAATTGATGCTCATTCCTCAAGCGCTTTTTTTTTTCTGAGAAATTCCTCAAAGGCATCACACCACGAATCTGAGGTGGTACGGATTTCAGGTGGAGTATTCGTATACGGGATTGCAGATTATGGAAGGGTGACTCTGCCCATTTCTTCCTAATTGCCGTAAAAAACGGCCCGGAAGGTACGGCTTCAAGCGTTCCGGCACGCTACTTTCTACAACAAGTTAGACTGGAGCGCACCAGCCTTGTGCACGCGCCGCATCTTCCGGGCTGTTTTTACGGCAATTAGGAAGAAATGGACGGAATCACCCCCTCTCCATAATCTACTATCCCGCATAAGAATACTCCACCTGAAATCCGTACCACCTCAGATTCGTGGGGTGATGCCTTTAAGTTAGGTTCTGGCTGAGTCAGAAATTCGATACAACCACTTTTTTCTTTCCGAAATTGCTATCTCATTCCCGCTCCTAACAACACAACAAATAACTTCAATTTGAACGATCTTTCCTCTTTTTTATGGGGGAAAAGACAAAGGTAAAATTTTTCTTCGCATACTCTGAGTAAAGAGCTGTCTTTTTGCAAATGTAAATTTCAATAACACTTTATTCATTCACAGCAGAGCAAGACTATTATGTTAGTGTTAGTGAAAGCAAAACATATTATTATTTGAAATTGCTTAAATACAATTTTGTGGTCAAGCAATTTGAAATAACCTCAGCCTGAAATCGAGAAGAAAATGCAATTATGAACAAAATGACATCCACAAAAAATACAAATAAGAGTTTTTGTTACTGATTCGTCGACTAGAAGATGTAGTGATGTATGCGATTAGTTGTACGATAAGTCCGGATGTGGCACAGGTTGCGGACGTAGATGCCCTAAACGGAGGCGTTCTTGAAGACATTTGGAGAAATTTCTACTACACATTCAGTCGACGCTAAGTATGTTCAACAAGGCGCGACATGTCGTCGATGGAGACATTATGGAGGAGGGGGAGAGTGTATATTTGAGAAACAGAAAAATGGCGTGCGTCGCGTTCACTCGGTTGAACACATTGGGTCCAAGTATATACATACATTCGGAGAGAATATATATATATATACATTCGGATTGTGGAGCGGTAGAGAAAATGCTTAAATTTCAACAGTTGGTGTGTTTCCCTACTTACTCCACACAGACACAGGAAAAAATCCGCCATCGCTACAACGTGTCTTACTGTAGCGTCAGTGTTTTCGAGGGGTCTACCGTAGGCGTCACATGTTGGAAAATTGTCTCAGTGCTGATATAACAGTGCAGGCGGTGTAAAACGGTGTTGATGGCAGTAAAATTTCAAGAATTTAACTTAGCAAAGGCAATACCTTTCCTTCTCTTCATTGAAAGTGCGAGGTAGATGCAAACGACACCAGCGAGAATAGCGACCAAGCACAATCCGATTCCCAGCAAAGTTCGAGAGACACATATCTTAATTAAACCTGCTTACGGTCGAGTCGAAAACGCGAACATGTGCTTCTTCCAAGCAAACTAATGCGCAAAGTTGCTTGCTGTTGGATTGTTTTGCTAATTGTTCCCGAGCTTGACACACTGTTGCGAAGGTCATCTATCGAGTTGAGTCACAAATAACTTCCGTCCATATATATGGTACCTATTGCTGTTGTTTACGCATACAATAGAATACCCAAA
Source organism: Necator americanus (assembly GCF_031761385.1). NCBI lineage: Eukaryota > Metazoa > Nematoda > Chromadorea > Rhabditida > Ancylostomatidae > Necator > Necator americanus. The sequence goes on from NC_087375.1 coordinate 27,245,164, forward strand.
CATGAGGTTTTGTTATCGCTACACAGGCAGAATTTCGGTTAGCTTTTAAGCAGCAGTTCTGTGCTGTATACGCTGCGTTTACTTCTTTTGTTTACATTGAAAAAGGAGAATCGAAAAATACGCCTACGCCAGGTGATGTTTCGGGAATTTAAGCAGGAAAAAAATGTGCTGTATATGGTCAAAGAGTGATAACTGATCGTGGGGTTACAAATTGGTTTGTCAAATTCCGGAGATTTCAATTTTGAACAAACTCCACGTCAAACAACAAGAAATTTAACAGAGATGCTCAATACGTCACAATCAACTGCGTGCTGCCACATACAGTAATACATGGGAAATAAAGCGGAAGTTATTTGTGACTGAACCCACTGTACCCATCTACGTAAGTAGAATTCATATTTTTGGATTTAAAGGCATCACCCCACGAATTTGGGTGGTACGGATTTCAGGTGGAGAGTTCCTAGCGCCCTAACAATAGTTAAAGGAAGAACAAATTCTTAACTGCTGGACACTTAATCATACTGGATAGTTCACCAGCCCCGCTAATCGGTGAGACGCGTAAGTTTGTTTTTCTCTTCGGAGTTCTTCCGTGGTGTACTTTCAGGCCTTCAATAAAAAGGAATTTGTCGAAACGTCAGGCCAATAATAACGTTTCATCAAAACCTCATTGGCATAGCAAGAAAACAGAAATACAATTGGACACATAATTTCTTCAGTGACTGTGAGAACAAAGTTTGGGTGGAACGCTAGCGAATACACTAATTTTGTCCTTATTCCCTGCTAATGTGAAGTTTACCTTGACTTCTCGAAGTGAAGGCGACTCATTCCGCAATTTGTCAACATCTGTATCTGAAAAGCTATTTTGCGTTACTATTATATAGATTGGGAGAAAGTTTAGGAATAGGATTTTTTGGACCGAATATCGCTTTACCTAGTTCAGGCAAGTCGATAACTTCGAGCGAAGGAGCTGAGACGTCGAGGTTGAGTGCATGTCGCGTATCTCGCTGTGAACGAACGAATCTGAAATTTGAAAAAGACTTGTCAGTTGACCAGAAATAGTTGTAAGGAGAGGTTTTCTGATGGCGAAATCCGGAGTTGGATAGTTGTGTAGAGGTGCATGTCACCATCACAATTTTCGTTTCCTAGGCCGGTGCAGCTACCGTGCGCCGACTAATTGCCAGCTAAGCAAGTTTCCTTCACACAACATTGAAAAATTATGGAAATCGATTTTTACGAGCTATATTTGGACAATAATAATAAAAGTGAGTAGTAATAAGCTCAGTAGTTACAAAAAACGTTTCGAAAATTAGGAAAAAATATCCGTTTCAGTCTTGAGCCGCAATGTCGTCAAAGCGTTAAAACACGTGTGCTTGTTAGCAGCTGAGACTAGTTCAGAAGGTTGCTGTAGGTACTAAAAAGAAATGATTCAAAACTCTCACTGGTAATCATCATCACCGGATGCCGTCGATGTGATATCTATAATCCCATCTTCCTTTCTGCCTGGTCTGTTCTGGTCCACCTGAAATGCTACATAACTTTAACTCCGACTCAACTAGAATCCTAAATCCAAGGAAAAGTCTACGGCGACAGAAATTGAACGGTCCGGCTCCCGCTGTAAAGCCCCTCCTATTTCAAATTCTTTTTCTGTCGCGTCTGCAGAAAAAGAAGTAGACTTTATTCACTATTCCGACTTCGGAAACGATAGATAGCAAAGTGTAGTACGGTCGAAATGTTATGACTTTTGATGCAACATTACATCATCACGCAGGTGATATCGCACAGTTGGGTCAAAACTACATGGTGTCCGTGCTGCGCCCCGCTATTACGTCAAATGAGCATCCCGCAGCGAAGACGCCGCGGACGTCTCTCTGATCCGACTGTAGAAGCGGTATGGTTTTCAGCCGCTCGCAGGTGGTTGCGAGCGCATCGTCGTAGCGTAGCTGATAATAGATGACTTCCGGACTGAAAGTGAAGATAATCGAAGTCCTACCGCGTCGACGTCTGCTACGATTCCATCAGAACGTAATGGAGAAATCGAAGATTTTTCCTTATGTAACTTGGCTATTATCATTTTATTAATTTTCACCCGCTAAATTCTACGTTTAATAATTACCTGCAACCGCGTATGCAAGTCTGATTCGTATCTGTTCACGGTGGCTCTGTATGAACTGCATGCAATCAGGCATTCGAGTATACGTTCTTGGCACGTACATGCTACATAACCTACATAGGTTTATGACAGGTGATATTGCGAAAGGGTGCCGTTGTCCAGTACACTGCTAGGGCACAATCGGTAAGGTCAGATACCCAGAAGGAGCATGGAATCTCTGGTAACGACTCTCCGTATTGCCGACCTGAGGTACTCGAGTCACTCGCTGTCGATAGACGGTTTATGCGAAAGACAAGTCTTGCAAAATATGGAAAAGTGACGAATGAATTGATTCTGCCCGTGGTTTTGCTGTAGATTGAGATGGTTCGGGCATAGCTGTTTGCAAGGATGACACCCTTCAGTAAGGATGCGAAATACCGCATCGGACGGCATCGCAGGCCCACTGATTACGTCAAGTAAATTAATAATTGTGCATTAAATCAACTAAGGTGTTAAAATAATTAGCTAAACTACAAACTCTAGGCACGCTAACACAAGCACAAGACTAAGATTCCTTACGTCCACAGAAGAAGTTCAAACTGATGATTATAAACCGAAAATCAAAAAATGAATAGAAAAAGAGTGTAACAGCGAGCCGGTTTCGTACCAATACCCTTGAGTTTTGATCTACGGGTTCATATGCGCATCATATCCCGTTTTAGCGGAGCAGTTTGTCGCACGCTTGAGCGTTAATATCGCGCCGTCGAGGTCACTGAAGTAAGCACAATAATTTGAGCCCCTTTGATTTTTCGTTCTGGTGTGATCTCTTATGGTAGCTTATACTGGATAAGGTGTTCAAGAAAATCCACAATTAAGGTCCTCAAGAAGGTGTTGACGTCGAAACGTTAGCCGACGTAATAAAGTGTGTTAACAATCTCGTCTACTTATACACTACCGACAAGACATGCCGAAGATTCGAGGAAAGTCAAACTCCCACTTCCTTAATTTTCTTTCTTTATTTTCCAGGAGCCACTATCGGCTTTCAGTGGACATATCTCTAGATATCCTTAGTTTTTCATCCAAACAAACATCTCTGTAGAACGGGTGTGGCGAAGTCGGTTAGAGGTTCGCTGTAGCTACACGGTCGATGGTTCGAAACAGCCCTAGTGCCAACCATCTTTTCATCTCTCCTGTGTCGATAAATTAGTACCAGACTTGTCTGGGAGGATAAAACTGACTTGATCATCAGGGGACCCCGCAAGTCATTGTAACATGCGTTCAAAACTTCAACGATTACAAATCGCAGTAAAAGGCGTTGCAGCATCCCAATTGGATTGATACGCCAGTGACTTTATCCTTTGTCGTTATTTTTAACATCTTTGTTGCATATCAGAAAGTACCCGCATTACTTAGTTCCAGAGAATTAGATTGATGGTTTCCCGTCCTCACTAGTACTGCTAAGCCAAAAGATTTGAAATGGGAAATCAGGGGTAACCCGTCTTAATCAGACCGCACATTTGGAGTGAAACCGTAGGGTGTACAAGAATGGTTGAAGAAAATATAATATAATATGTAAAATATAAGATCGGTAAATTGATAAAATGAACTTATCCTCTTGTCTAACACTACTTGTTCTGGCTTTGGAAAGTCATTAGACTCCACTTTATCGACACGGTTCGGTGTCTGGACTGGCATTGAACGATGTGATGGTGATTTGCAGTGATCGAATGAATGCTGTAAAAATAATGTTTGAGAGAATGGGTATGTATCATTCAACTTTTCCGTTTGTTTACGCCACTGCAATAAAACTGTAGAAGCACAATGTACATACTGTAAAATAATCATACTGATAATTTTCATCTGGATTTGTTAAACAGCCATTATAATTTTACTAACACTACTGTATCCTGTTCATAGTTACGTAGCGTCCAAATGAAAACGGGATCAAGTTAGCGTACCACGAAATGGACGATGTAGGGTCAAACGGTAAGCTTAGGGGTGTATGTTCACGAGAAGAGCGCCAACGCACTTAATTCCCTCTAAATATCCTGAAAACCGGCGTGGATCAGCGATGGAATTTCCCTACGAGGCACCGAAGAGCGTGTTGAAGTACGCGCCACGCGAAGGAGACGGGGTCAGCAGCTCAGTGGTCGTCCATCATCTCCAAAGGCGATGCGTACGCCTGCTCTCGCACACATTACACGTTGAGGTTTTTTGTTCATTCATGAAGCTGTTTACCACGTTGGTTTTCAAGACAGTCAGGTGGAATTGAGTGTGATCGCATTCGATTCGTGATTATTCGTGATTTACTCTGAGCCTTGAGAGATTACAATACAGTTAACTTCATTCTGTGTTGCCTTTAACTGTGTAACTGCTCTGATGGCTATGCTATCAAGGGTATGAACAATTTGGTTTGTTTTATATTCGGAACAGTTCTAAAGTGTATGCTCAATTTGCCACATCATTATTTAAGTCCCTCCACGATTTACTGCCTCATAGGAGCGTGAAGGTGACTCTTGGCGTCAAATTGCGATGCACAGTGGAAATTCGTCCTCCGGCACTGTCTTCCAAGCTGAGAAAGAGTTCGACATATCTGACATTCCAACTTCTCGGATTCGCTAAGATTTGCTAAGATTCACCACCGTCTTAGTAAAATGTCAAAAAATTGAAGGAGGATCCTTTAAAGTACAGGCAGAAGAAGATCCTAGAAGCAGCACATAAAAGGACAAGTCTACAGAAGTGCCGCAGGGATCTCCGCGAATATAATACTCCTATAGCCTTGCTGAGCGAATGCGGGACTCGAACCACTTCTTGTCGTGAGATGGAAATCATTACGTGGAGGTTCTACTCAAATCTTCCCCGTTGATCAACTACTGTTTCAAGCCCGATAATTTCCATTGGTGAAGCTCTACCACGAATTCTCCCTTTGGAAGTACGAATCGCTATCAAGAGCATGAAATCTGGGACAGCCCTCGGACCTAGTTTTATATCAGCAGACTTTCTTCGGGGTGGTAGCAATCCACTTCATGTAATCTTAGCGGCACACATGACGTCCCACTTTAAGAAAGAAAGGATCTCAGACCAGTGGGAGACTTCATAAATTTATGTCTTCTTTTTTATCTTTTATTTTTTTCCTTATCCATAAGAAAGGTGACCGAGAGGAAAACTACCGACCAATATGCTTGCTGGGCGTGTTATACAAAATACTCACCAAGATCATCCTCACGCGCATATTCAGGGGACTGGATGAAGCCCAGCCTCAAGAACAAGCCGGATTCCGTCAGGAGTTTAGCTGCTTGGACCGCATGCGGACCGCGTCGAGTGTCACACTGGTTTGCCAAAAATGTGGTCGGGTCAAAACGACATGAATCACGAGTGTAGTTGCGGTGCATTCGCGTACGCGCTCGAAACGGCGCGGTGGAGGCAGCAGTTGGAACCGAGTTTGGACCGTCGTAAACTGCAGCGATGGGTGGTGCTGGCAAGGGTTTCACCACACTCCTAGCCGCTACGTTCCACTGAAGCGCCTCGAGAGAAGCCGCGTACGCAATTGCGTAAGTGCTTCATCGTTTTGACTCCACTATACCCCCTGCTCCTTGTTCTAACTTTCGCCAACTATGAGAAAGTCTTCGACAGCGTAGAAACGAACGCAATACTGTCAGCGTTGGCCGATCAAGGTGTGGACGCGCCGTATGTGATGAACCAATTGCTACCATCTATGCACCGCTAAAATGCAGCTTTTCCACCGCCCCCTTAACATATCCATCGGAAAGTTTGTACAACAAAGCGATACTATATCGCCAGGGCTATTCACGGCTGCATTGCAATGGATAACGAAATTACTTTCTTGGGAAGAAAAGGGCATGCATGTTGATGGAAAATTCCTCTCGGGCCTTCGTTTTGCGGACGACATCGTTTTTTTCGAGCAGTAATAATGGGGCAGAAACGATGCTCAATGAATTGAACGAAGCATGAAAGAGAATAAGACTGCGAATAAACAAAAAGAAGACACAGTTCATGAAGAATACCTACTGCGAGGACTCAGGAGTGCAACTTAAAGGCTCCCAAATCGTGGAAACTTTGTCATACGTTTACCTCGGACGTTCTTTGAATATGGGAAACGACTCGAAGGAAGAACTGAATAGGAGGATGAGAGCAGCGTGGGCAGCAATCGCATCCATCAGGGAAGCTACGGACCAACTGACGGACCAAGATCACCATGCCCATCTGTTCGACTCGACAGTTCTTTCAGCGCGCTGTTACGCAGCTGAGAAATAGACACACGCCACTTCCACTTCCACGAAACCACTCACTACCCACAGACTCCTTGAGAGGTCTCTTCTGAAGTTTATCCGGCGCACACAACTTCTTCGCGGTCTTCACAGCTTCGACAGCAAGTCCCGTCTTCGCGACCCAGCGGAATATATATCGAAAGCGAAGCTTAGATGGGCCGATCACATCATGGGAAGAATCGAGGTAGATGGACTAAAATAGCGCTGGAGTCGATCCCAAGAAATACCGAATGCCCTCGAGGGAGGCAGCCATCAATGTGGGAAGATGTATTCGCTGCACGTATGGACCAGCCGAGAGCTCTGCTGGATACGGATGAAGAACTTCGTCAACGTCACTCACGGAAATTGAGAACATCTTTACGGATGAAACTAACGAAGGAACGAAACGAGTGGAAAAGATGCTGTGGCCCGCACGTTCAGTGAAGACTTGCCATTTAGGTAAGTATGTAAGTCTAAGCTTAGAATATACACAAATTTGGCCAATGATGCGGAGTTCATGGCAGAATTATGCACGCAGAGATTAATGGAGATCTGTTTGATATCATTTTCTATTCAGTTACTGTGAAAACTAATTAAATTACAGGAAAAATTGAAACGATAACCTTGCAAGGACTGCTTGCATCATCTTTAATCTCCAACCGTATCATGCAAGCAAAGAAAATAGTTGGCTTGTCGGCAAACTTGAACACGTGCGCCACTTGCCCAGCTACGAGATCATCACCGTAGTCGAGATTCTTCAGCAAGAAGTTGTCGAGTGAACATCTACAAATTGGGTACTTCACAAGCAGCATATCACGAAATTATTCTAGCATGGAGACCTCAAGTAAAATATGGCGTTCGAGGTGTAGCTCACGAACACCAGCGTTGCTTTGCTCAATTTTTTTTTCAATTTTTTTTAAAGAGTGGGGTGCACAAAGGGGCACATTCTAACGTATCTCGTAAAGAAAAACCCGTTTTCACGACGTTTCTAGACAATTAAGGGAATTGAGCCGATACCCAGAACTTTATGTTTTCCACCAAGTTTCTCCCCTCTTTCAATTCCATGAAACTGTACCTTCAAGCACCACTAATTTTCTGAACTTATGACAACCTCATGTTGAAATTTGCATTCTTACCCATTTTCATCGATTAGTTGTTGCCCAATGCCTTGTCCATCATCTGCAGTGCATGAATGAACTGTCATACAGTATTGCACACTATCGTCCGAGTCGCAACTCCATCTAGGTAAACAAGGATAAACATCTCTTGAACTTATACGAGCTTCTCGCATTTCTTTACAGAGAAATGAGGGATTCGGAGAGAGAAAAGGAGAAGAGAAAAAGGTGAGACCGTCGCTTATGCATCGAGGCGACAAGACTTATGACCCCTCTAGCTCAATAAAGTTGACTTGCCTCAAAATTTTTATGTTTGCAGAAAGTCACCGAACCTCAACTCAAAGTCCCGCTTGACCTTCACTTTTGAGGCTTTTGCTGAACTAAAATCTCATGAAGACTTTAAATGTGGTGGCAAAAATTGTGAGAAGCCAATTCTTCGAGCGAGGTTGAATGCGGAAAGAGGAGGGTTTCTTCCGATGTTCTTTCTGCAATCCAGCGGGCAGCTTTTCAAGCTTGGCACGCTTCAGAGTTCGGAATGCATGTGGATTACAGGTGGCACTAGAAACTCAACTCTATCAAAACGTCTCAGTGAGTGAGTGACCTCCTACTTTTAGAGAGCAATAAACTGGCGTTGAAAAAAAAATTAATTAAAGACGGAAGCAGGAATAGGGGAAAAGAAAGAGATGCTAGAAGTAGATATACTGTTACGAGCAGTAATGGTTAAATTGACGAGAGCCATTTGAATTGTCTGCACGGTTACCAAACCCACTTCAGTGACCTCCTCTTCTGAGACTTGATTAAAGATAAAAATATGTTTTTTTTAAATATCTAACGAAGTTTAGATATCGTTACAGACTTACTTGTGATAGACAATGTCTCCGATCGTTGCAAACATTACCGGAGATCCATTTTGATCCTTGGTAAGTACCTGAATTTCATTTACGATATCACTTCTGTATTTTTTTAAATGTTTCGGAAGAAGGATGCGAAAAGATTACTTCATATCTACACAGTGGTGCTTTTCGATCATCCATTAAGCCAGTGCTTTGCGGTAGTTCAGTAGGAGCTTGCATGCTGAAAGATCCAGAAAATAACATGATTCTTCTAAGGAATAAATTATAAATGTTGTTCCAAATTGTGAGGAAAAACATAGTACTGGAAATATAATGCATTGTATACATAGTATAGGAAATACATTGTTTTTCTCTCGGGGGCGGGTGTAGCGCAGTCGTTTCGCTGTGAGTGTACGATCTAAAGTTGGTTCGGAACTGCCCTAGTAGCAACCAAGCCCTTCATCCTTCCGTGATCGATAAATGGGTAGTAAACTTGTCTGGGGCGATGAAAAACGCTGAATTCACACATCAACTCGTCCTCGGAAGTGATTCTAAGGATGCGCACAGGTTCATGAACCTCATACAGGGTTAAAGGCATCACTCCAAGAATCTGAGGTGGTACGGATTTCAGGTGGAGTATTCTTATACGGGATAGTAGATTATGGAGAGGGGTGATTCCGTCCATTTCTCGCCAATTGGCGTAAAAAAACGGCTTGGAAGATGCAGCGTGTGCACCCGACTGGCGCGCTCCAATCGAACTCTTTGTAGAAAATAGCGCGCCGGGACGCACGAAGCCGTATCCGGGCCGTTTTTTTTTACGACAATTAGGAAGAAATGGACGGAATCACCCCCCTCTCCTTAATCTGCGATCCCGTATACGAATACTCCACATGAAATCCGTACCACCGCAAATTCGTAGAGTGGTACTTTTAAAGCCGAACGCGTAGGCGCATTCCCATAGTTTTTCTTCCATTAATGAAACCAAGTTAACAGTATGAATAAAGTCATTCGGTCTTCTGTTGAATTGGGTGATATTTGTAATAGGTTGGCTACCTGTTTTTTTTACATATGTACACCCTTTACGATTTCATTGTTTCTTAAACACACATTCATGATCATCCGTCGATGCATTCTCCTTGAGGATATATCCTATCAGTGTTCCATCTTTCTAGGAGGCTACAGTTCCTTGCGCCCAGAAGCTATGGGACAGATTTTCAAAGAGAATCACAACAGTGGATTTAATGTCGGCGAAAGAAGCGAGAAATTTTTGCATCAGGGAATACTTGAGGGCTCGGAACAAGTGGTAGTCTGATTGGGGAGGTCTGGGGCACAGAGCGAATGTTTCGGAACAAAAAAAAACCGAAAAGGGTTTAATATACCGTTCCTAAACTTGGTGAACCATTTTTTTACAGTGTTCCAGAGCAGAGCACCTTCTCCATACGCAGAAGAAAAATATTGGGACGCTTTTGTAACTTTCATCCTCGATTCAAAGCGTAGTAATTGTCGAAAATGCTGTGGGCCTTTTTTTGTCAACTTTGCCGTTCCATTTCTCAGCTGTATAGAAATAGCTGAATAGAAACAAGGTTAGGTGACATGAGAAAGCAATTACCGAGGTTTGTAGAGCAGAAAAGGAGTCCTTAAATTATATCCATAACAAGGCCAGAAGGAAAAAACTTGCGGTGAGATAAGCACACAAAATGATGATGGAAAATTATGGAACAACAATTGGAACAACGAACAATTACTTTGGGAAGGAAATAGCGAAAACGGTAGAAGTCTGCATGAATTCAGAAATATGAGGAATGGGACTCTGATTGAAAAGCATCAGTCCACGACTGCTGAGTAATTCGTTACACCAGGACTCTAATGAAGGTAGATTATCAAATAACAACACATAATTACCACTTGAACTACCTATAATTACCACTTCTGAGACAACCGGTTCACTATTAAAATTATATCTTTGCATCATTTTTGGACATTATTATTCCATCGATTTGCTGGCACCAAGAATTTTTAAGGCGGGGAAGTCCTCGAATGAAGTCAAGGATTTGTGGTATCAGGACTCTCAGAGCCATCAGTTCAAACGATCAACAAAAAAGTACACGCGGTTGCTCCACATGTACTACATGACTTCAAATTCCTTCCGTTTCTGCGATTCTTGTGAAGAGATTCCTTCCTTTAGGGCCGGATAGCGCCACCACGACGTAGAGAAGGAAACCGTGGGAGAAGCTAGAGATGGAGTTGTTGATCGATCGAGTTGATCCAAGGTGTTTCTCCTCATCCTTCTTTGACCACCGTAAAAAAAAACCTGTGTGAGAACCATTTTGGTTAGGTACGTTAGAACGCTCCTCTACGCACACGTTCCGGTCCCCTTAGCAGCCTATTCATTCTCATTATTCATTCATTGGTTTCACTTAAATAGGGCGTTGAGAGGACATCACTGATCTTCGACCGATAGCAGTTGGATGCGGGGGCACAAAGGCGGCGCGTTGGAAATTAAATCGTCTTTAAAAAACGTCGTCTTCCACGCCGTTTCCTACGATAATCAGGGAGATATGAGCGCAACCACCAATGATCCTGCATTCTCCAACCCTAACTCTAGATTTTCCCGCGGTTTCTTTAACCACGTCTGATTCGTGGTATCTTGCCTTTAAAGGTTTTCCCGAACGCTTAATTTCACAAAAATCTCAACGTCTACACGGAAACGACTTGTTGCTGGTAGCTCTTCCACTCTTATGTATTCATCTTTACTGCTCCTTTGTCGTAAGAAAAAAATGAAAAAAAATAATAAATAATAAGAACGAAATAGACTACCTAACATCCAATGCTTGCGTAACCTCTTTATTACTTTCCATGTAGTTGCATTGAATATGATAAGCTTTGTCAACTTGGGTCATGAATATCGGATGGAACATCACCACGATCGTCGTGTCCAGGACGAGACCTCGTGGATTCGCCTGCGGTTAAATACCACTATTTTATGGTATGGTGATTTTTTATGAAAATTCGTGTAGCAAGTAAAAGGAATAGTTGTCCTCGTTGACAGGATTCTAGCAGCGTATAGAGCTCTAGGATACGGTAGATCTCCTTTTTTAAGAGAATTTCTCACATGAGTCAAGTTCTTAAGTCTGGAAGCAGCAAAAGCCGTACGTTAGGAAAAAGTTCGAGAGGTAAGATGAGTGCATGATTATCTCAAACTACAACTCGTTCATTTCCGTATCTTTCTTTCCTTTTTTTTAAGAAATAAATTCTTTTTAGAAATAACAGTTCATTTTAAACAATTAATCCTATATTAACTAAAAATTATCAAAAATTAAATCAGCATAAAACAAAAAACTCTATTAGAATTAGAAAAAGAAATGGTCTCTCAAACAACATGCCATATAAAGCTGAACCCTTTTTTCTGTGCAAGAGTTTCATTAAAAAAAAAACTTCATTACTTATGCATCAACCCAATAATTACCGATCACAATTATTTTCCCAGCTCCATACCTTCTTTTCCATTTGTTTTCCAAGCGACCCACGCCCAACCCCTTTGAAAAATGTTCCCCTCAGGTATTGATTGCTATTCTTCCTGTATATCCCATAATTTTTTTTCAAAGAAATGCGGATAAGAAAGATGAAAACGGTGTATTCCTTGTTGCACAAAGTCACTCACTACTCTTCTCCTTCGCATACCGCATGTTGATGCAACTGGGACATCAATCGTCATCGACGTGGTCGAGTTACCTCCGAGCCGACAAGCGGGATGGTTAAAGAACCCCTTAAAAATAATTATTGGGTTTGTGTGATTTAATTTATTATTACATATTATTTATTTATGTATTATTATATGGTTTAAGTGTGAAATGCTAAGTAAGCACATTTCATATGTCCTTGATTTTTCAGGCTCTGACAAGCTCAATGTATCCAGTAGATTTTTCTAGATTAACACTTCGTTCCTAATCGATAAAGAAAATATCAACTTATTTTCAAAATGCGAGAAGGGGTGACTCTGGAAGACCTGTTGACTGTCCATGTTGCGGGATTTCTGTCTGGTCATCTATTTACTTTTCAACTACATTTTTTTATTCAACGCGAATCCTGATTTTGAAAAATAGCCAAATGGGAAGTTGCGTACTGTGCAAAAGATTCAAGTGGTTACTTTCAATGTGTTCTTGGTAGTTATGTAAGAAGGTTGACATTTGATTGAAGTTTAGTTTTCTTAGTTCATTCAGTTTGTGTAGTAAGAAATTGAACAAATGGAGAAGTAGAGAGAAAATTAACAAAGGAAGGAGAAAAGAAAAGAAAAAAAGCAGAAGGAAAAGGAATTGATCTTCTATCTATAAAAGAACGAAGCAGAAATAATCGGGAAGCAAAGCATCTGAGAAGTTGTTTGAGAATAATTTTCTCGCTTAAATTATGCATGTAGATATTTTGCAGAGATGCTACAACGCAATATTTTTCCAGAGAGGTTACACAAGCATCCTATAGTCATCTGTAGAATATAAGAAAAAGAAATCCTTGGAAAACAAGTAAAAAAGTTCTAAAAATATTGTTCACCTTTACGTAGATGCTCCCGAAAAATTGTCTTTCGGTTTCAATAGTGACTGTAACCGTTCGTGTTCCACAGGAAATATTGGGCTGACCTGATAACTAGTGGATTTCTTCGCGGAAAACAACTGCTGTAGCCCTTCACCTACCTTTGACTCCATTGTTGATGGATAAAGCAGTCGCATGCGTTAAGGCTATTGTTGCTAGGAGAAGCACCAACGATCCGATCATCGGCCGAACTCGTAGCCGCTCGTTTGGCGTAGCGCGCGATAGCGACGTCAAGATGATGGATCTTATGCGTGAAAATGGACTGAAAATTCTGGATACGATCGAAAGTAAAACCGTTCAAGACGAACGAGGCGTGCAGATTGTGATACGGCAATGTAGTTTTGAGCGAGAGAATTCGAGGGGCGTTATTGACCGTTACTCACCGATAGAAGCAGCGAAATAATCTTCATAAGAAACGCTTGCAACAAATTCTCGGAAAAAAAAGTAGAATTTAGTTTCATTTCTAAGGCAGTGATAGAAATATCCAGGAATTCCAGTGTTATTGGAGAAAAACCAGCAAACCAGCAACAAAAGATGTAAGCGAACGGAACGATTCTATGTATATGAACAGTGAAGAAACGAGGAAAAGAAAATGTTGCTATGCATAGGACAATATTTTATTTTTCTCGTTTCTGCACTGTTCACAATTTTGATTTGAACTCTGATTCGATTTTTATCTTTGGAATTGATATCTGAATCAATGGACTCAGCAGAAACAACACCACACTTTAAAAAAACCACTTCTACCTTCATCTATCTTGCCTTAATTTTTAAAAAAGCTTCTGAATAATATCTCATTTTCATAATAATTTTTCATATGTCTCACTTGTTCAAAAATTGCCTAAATTGCTTCTATGAACGCTTATATAGAAGTATAATATAACAAAAATAAAATTGCTTAATTAAAATTTCCTAATTGTAGATTTTGCTAAATAAATCAAACAGTTCGTTTTGTTTTTGCTATTAAGAAATGTGTACTAAGGTTAGGCAGAGAATCGTTCTGTAGGCAATCAGTGGATATGAAACTTCTTAGGAAAATTGCTAATGAATTTTTTTTTACTAGGTATTAGTTGTTATAAGAAAAGCACTACTTTATTCATATGAGATTATTTAATAAAAGAAGCTGAATGGTAGCTTTTTTTGTGATTACGAAGTACAATCATCAAAAAAATACTCAACGAAGTGAGCACGGTGTAATTCCTGATTAATCTCATCTCACGGTCAGATCCAGAAGAACGTTGGAAATGGTTTTAAAAATTTCTTTTGAATTCGTGTATACATGCAGGAAACACTTAGTTGTTTCAAAGTTCTTTGTTTCAAAAAGTAAGTTACGTGAGAATAATTGTAGGCGAAAAAAAAAAAGAATTTTGTTGGAAAACCCCATTAGTATGTTTTCTCACGCTTGAAGGATACTGAAACTCGATGAACGATCCCTTCTAAGCACATAAAAAGCGCTCCCCGCTCATCTTCCTTTTTTCAGTTTCGGACGTTTACGTTTTCTTCGGGATAAACAGACCAACCATAAAAGTAGAGAGCTTAGTTGAAGCATCGTTCATTGAAGCATACAGAAGGATACATAAGAAATGACAGTGAGAGAGGAAATTTGACTGTGAACGTTCCAAGACAAGTTCTGACTTTGACATGCACTCGTCTAAGCCACTAATCTTCCAAAAGGTCACTTCCCTATTGAATGTTTCCACCATAGATACCTCAGCCCTTTTTCTGGGCCGCTTGATACAAAGAAGAGGACAGAAAATATGGAATAAAACAAAATCAAATTCATAATTTTAGGAGCGGTCATAATGTGGAGAATAGAAGTCTGGAAGAGAATAGAAGAAGATAACCTACAATCTAGCACTCATGTTTACCCCAGCAACTGCGACGCGTCCGCTGCTGCTCACACATTTTTTATCTCATGTAAACTTTACCGTTTCAAAGTCTATTCAAATCACTTCACGGACATCCGCGTCATTTGACCACCTTACAGGCATCACCTCTCGAATCTGAGTGGTACGGATTTCAGGAGGATCGTAGATCATGGAGAGGGGAGTGATTCCGTCCATTTCTCCCTAATTGCCGTAAAAAAACGGCCCGGGAGATGCGGCGCGTGCACAAGGCTGGCGCGCTCCAATCGAACTCCTTCTGGAAAATAGTGCGCCAGAAGGCCCGAAGCCGTATATTCGGGGCCGTTTTTTACCGCAGTTAGGAGGAAATGGACGGAATCACTCCCCTCTCCATAATATACGATCCCCTATACGAACACTCCACCTGAAATCCGTACCACACAGATTCATGAGGTGATGCCTGTAAGGTGGTCAAATGGCACAGATGTCCGTGATGTGATTTGAATAGACTTTGAAACGGTAAAGTTTACATGAGATAAAAAATCGCGCAACGATTTCAGTTGTAACGAAGAAACTACGGTAATTGTGAAGCAACATTTCCACCGGACCATTTAACACGTTGGCGGTTCTGTGAAACATTTCCGCCCATTTTTTTTTCTTTGTCTACGAGGAACAGTACTGCACATACGTGAGTCTCACACTTTAAAATGTGGCTTTTTTCCACATTTATATAAGGTTATTGCCAATTTCTTTGCTATTCGTTAGGATAACTCTTTTGTGGTACGGTAACACATGTAGGCGGGTAACCCACATTGCCCCGTTCTCACTTACGGTCAAATTTTCGACGATTTTCCTCGGTCCCGCCCGTGAAAATCTGCGATTTCGTTAGAATGACAAACTGAGCTGAATTTGTAGCATGCAGTGAAAAGAGACGATGACGAGATAATTTGAGAAATGCATCGGACGTCGCGCGACCTCCGTCGAACAGGTCGCGCATCGTACACGGTGAAGCGGTAAATCGTCTTTTTTGTCAGGCTACGATCACGCTCCATGACTCCTGCTCGTTTTCCTTAATAGCTGCTCCGTGGGACAATGAGCGTCGGCAAGTTTTCAATAAAAAAATTGCATTTCCGTGAGGTAAAAGAGTGGGATTTATTCAAGAAGAGTGCGCTTTCAAAAAATTGCGCAGTAGAAGTGAAACATTTCTGTCTTCTCTCACTACGGATCATCAATTTCCAGGCTCGGTGCTTTTGTGCCACGTCTACGCAGATTGATACTGCCGCCTCTAACCAACCAAACCTTTCAATCGCCGGCATCTACAAGCTGGTGCCAGATTTTTTTTTGCTTTTGAGAGAAATGGGACATTTACTTGATGCATGAGTTCACGGTCCACGCAAATCATTCTGTATGCCACATTAACCACTACGATTCTGAATTGGATTCCAACGTTTTAGCGCAACCAGAAGGAAATGATCCAAAACGTACTTCATCCTTTTTTACTCTCTTTTTAGTCAATGCCATCAAAAATCCCATAGATTCATTTATTTTGGATTTCCCTTATTCTGCACTTTTTCCAAGATGAGGATAATTAAATCAATAAAAAAAATACTGGCACTGGCACTCTCTGTGTTAACCAAATGAGGTTCATAAAATATGTGACTGTACAACTGAATTTGCTTTATTAATTCAAATATTTCGTAGCTACCTTTTAATACAAATTAAATACAAAACTTTCCAGTGGTGGAAAAAAATTTGCAAGCCGCACTTTCACTTGTTGCTTTGTTTACGTGACTCGTGATTTTGTACGAACACGACATCGTTGCATGCAGAACGTTGAAAGCGTTTTGGATAGCAGCCAGAACCACAAAAATGAACAGAAGGGAATACTGGATCCCTGCGACCAAGAATTATTCGTCGTCCCACGTCCTCTGTTGGTTTTGAATTACGCGGTCAAGGAGGATGTAGGTGGCACACCGTTTATGACCAGAGGAACTCTGCTTCTTCCGTTAACATCACGCCCACACGGCTATTAGAGAGCGTTAGCGACGATGTAACCTTCTGGTTCGGTTCTTACTCTCTTCGCTTGTTGAATGATAGCTTGTGGTGTGTTGAGGTGTTTGGGAGGATACGTTGCGTTCGCCTTCGATTTTCCAGGCTCCAAAGAGGGGCGACCATGCCGTGCCGAAACGTTGGTCGAATAAAGCGCCGTTAAAGGCATCACCCCACGAATCTGGTGCTGTGCAGGTTTCAGGTGGGTTATGCTTTAACGGAATCGTAGATTATGGAGAGAAGGGTGATTCCGTCTATTTCTTCCTAATTGCCGTAAAAAACGGCCCGAAAGGTATGACTTCAAGCGTTCCGGCGCGCTGTTTTCTACAAAGAGTTCGATTGGAGCGCGCCAGCCTTGTGCATGCGCCACATCTTTCTGGGCGTTTTTTACGGCAACTAGGAAGAAATGGACGGAACCACCATCCTCCCATTAATCTACTATGCCATATACGAATAATCCACCTGTAATCCGTACCACATCAGATTCGTGGGGTGATTCCTTTAAAGATCTTTGTTCCTTGCTCCAATTAAAGCAAAAAAGACAAAAAATTGTTTCGTTGACCTCTAGACCAGTTTGAAAGTTTGCTTAAGAAAATATCTGTGTCAAAGGAGAGCTGTTTTTTTAAACCCTTCTTGTAAATTCTGAAGATCTTCAAGAAACTGTCAAAATTACTCTAGCGACCGGAAATCGCAAATTCGCTGACGAACTTTGGTGTATTTTAATTTGTCATTCCTCCTCATTTGCACAAAAATCCACAGAAGACGCAAGTTGGTCCTTCATGAGTTGACTCAGGCGAAAACGTAAACACAGGTTGAGACGGGGCCGCCTCTACGACGTTTAGCAATGTTTCATCGAAAAAAATGCTACTTGCTATGAAAAATGCACATCCACCTCTGTAATTAGTGAAGTGTGAATGTGGTGGTTGAATCAAGGGCGGTCTCTAGACCCTGTGGCGAGCGGCAGAACGTATAAGCAGTGAAGGTGACGGCATTTCCCGAAGGGATTGTCTAGTCTTACCTATTTATATTTTTTTATTTTTGATGCACACCTACGTTACTTCTTTCTACTACGGGATATACTCGGGCACTCTGTGCGTTGACGCTTCGACACCAATATGTAAACATCTGAATAATATTGCTGCAATGATCAATATATTAATTAGCACAAAACATTTAGTTAGTTCTTTGTGAATGCGCAAATTTTACAGAAAAATTAGGAAGCAGAAAGTTATTTTCTAGAAAATTCGGGCCAAAAATCTTTATGGATAATATTTACAGCTCCTTTATTTATTTCCGTCTTTACTACATATCGTTTACAATAATTTTTCCATTTTTTCAAGGATTGTAATTATTTCTTAGAAATTAGATATTTAAGGGAAAAAACTGGAAAAGCAGGGCAATAACCGCGAAATTATGCAATAAATGTAAAAAAAAAAACACGGAGAAGTGGAAAACTAGCAGTATTGGGAAATATCGGACTGAGCGATTACTTTACATGATCGAATCCAGGCAATACTAATTGGAATTAAATAAAAATACTACTTAGCGACTTTTCACGGTCACTTTCACGTTTTTGCTCAAAATTGTGAGAACATAGGCGATCATCTCAACTACGTACCATGCGAAATTTCCACAAACATTCATGAGGAATGGACAGTCTCCCATAATAATCGTAAAAAGATGACGAGAACAAGGACTGAAGGACGACTGTTAAGTTTAGGAACAAAGCAATTCCGAATAATTCAATGACCAATTTCAATTAATGACTGAGAATAAATGAAGCTCCTAGAAAATCCTGAAGAACAGGGTGAGGATCTAGCGGGGGCCCGTAGCAGAAGCGATTATTACATTTGCGAACGATTTCACGGCGATTTTGTTACCCATTTCGGTCAACGATGGTGCACGCATAACCTGTTCACCATGGATGGACAGCATTGTTGCACTTGCTATGTGTCGTCCAGCTTCAGAAAATCCAGATGCTAATAATAAGAGGCTCGATGTGCTAGATCATGGAACACAGAACTTTGAGACAGCAATTCTTAGGAGCCGGTTCGACGTTGTCGATGACAGCTTTCAGTTTAGGTGGCGTAATATGGACCGGATACCCTCCTGGATCCGATTTGTCCCGTACAGAAATATGTGGTTGATTTCGGAACGGTAAAGGCCAAAAAACAATGTTCCCAGATTGAAACATCTATGGAATATAAACATTTTTCTTCACAAGTCCTTTACTTCCATTTTGTTCCTCTCATCTCCTCGTAGCCACCAGTCAGTGTCAACCATTAACTCATTACTTATTTACGTACTACAAATAAAGTTGTCTTCTCCGACTTTTCACACCGACCCAGACAATTCAGGAGCTGTTTTCTAATTTCTAATTTTAATTTGTGAAGTAATTTGTGAAGTCATTAGTAGTTATTTGCTTGTATTTGTATTTGTAAAGTCCCATTAGGTCACCGCTAAATTCCGGGAAATTTCCGGAGGAATTCTGCCTCTTACAAACATCTCCTATCAATTCTTCTATTTGAGAGGCAGTGTAGTCCAGTCGGTAAGAGGTTCAGCTATGGCTGCATGATCGAAGGTTCAAATCCATCTTGATTTATCGCCTAGCCCCAGATCATTGTATAGGCCAATTACACGTTCGTAAACCTCAAGTGATCCTGAATTGAAAAAAAACTCGGTTTCGCATCCCAAGTGGATTGACTAGCGTTGTTTGAAGCACACGCTGCATATAACTTATGACATTTTTTAAACTTGATGATGTTTAAAAAACGCTAAGCGCAGAAGTGATCGACACTTGTCGAAACGTTAGACGGATATCCGAAACTAGAAGTCATTAATTTTTTTGCAAATCCTGAGACGTCCTGCGAAAAACGTCACGAAATCGCCAGCAATCATCATGTTCGCCATTGAAGGATGTGTGAATGAACTACGTCTTCCAACAGGAAATACTACAAGAATAATTCCAAGGGCTTTTAAAAATTGCGAGAATATAAAATAGGCACTGTAATGCGCAGATTACGGTCCGGTCAATTAGTTCACGAATTTAGAAAAAGGAAAAAAAACAGCTTACACCTGCAACGAAGGTAAAATCCGCATCCATCGAAGAAATCTGAAATTGGGTAGGTGTCACAACCAAGAATAAACCGGCATTCGTTGATAAACAGGGATGTTTGGAAGAAAAAAATTCTTGTAAGAGGAATCGAGCAAATTTCTTTTGGCAGTAATTTTCTGGAAGGCGCTAATCGCTCGTATAACGTCGTAAATCCTATCAATGATGTGACTGTCCTAGTCTTTATATAACAAACAACATCCACTCAGTTTAAATTGTTGAGTTCAGATCCTAGACCATATCCTGGGTACTCGAAACGTGAACGGTCCTATGAGTAGTGGAGCAATAATTTTCTGTTGAATATCCTCTAAATCTATGAGGAATCCTTTTATAGAACAACGTTATGCATTTCCTACAATTTAATCTACAAATATGTATTACTATAAGACTTCTGACCAACTATGAAGGGAACATCGTCGTGACTTCGGTTCGGTCATCATTCTCCGGCTTTATTCTCTGCCGAATAGTAGAGCACTCTGTGTCAACATTTTCTTTTTTTGTATTTTCATATTCACACAGACAGAAAAGGCATGAGATGTGCAATAAACCAAGTGAAAGAACCTCCGTGACTATTATTACCTGCTGAAAAACACTCCTCAATAAAATATTGGAGACTAAGCATAACTTACTAGACTTGAAGGCATCGCCCCACGAATGTGAGCTGGTGCCGATTTTAGATGGAGTATTCGTATACGGGATCGCAGATCAAGGAGAGCGGGTGATTCCGTCCATTTCTTCCTAATTGCCATAAAAAACGGCCCGAAAGATACGGCTTCGAGCGTTCCGGCGCGCTATTTTCTACAATGAGTTCGGTTGGAGCGCGCCAGCCGTGTGCACTCGCCACGTCTTCCGGGCCATTTTTTGCGCCAGTTAACAAGAAATGGACGGAATCACTCACCTCTCCATAATCTACGATCCCGTCTGAAATCCGTACCACCTCGATTCCTGGGGTGATGCCCTTAATCGACGGGCTGATGTTAACGCCTGACGCAAAAGCTAGCATCTTCGCCGAGACATGTCATCTTGGAGCATAACTGTGTCTAAACTTCTCCACCTTCAAGAAGAGCACGCACAGAATCATTTCATTCGTCGTTATTCCATACCCTGTGGAACTTTACGTCTTGCCTGAACTGCCTATTGACGCCGAGTGTTGCTCCAGTACCCTTTCACAGTCCTCCACCTAAGTCTAGAACTTCCGTTCTTGACCAGGTAGCCTCTTCTAACTGAAACCTTCAGGACACGTTGAACAAGCCCGTCTGCTAGCCTCCTCATAATGTGATCGAAAAAGTAAAGACGATTTTCTGTAGCCACTTTCGATGGCGGTGCAAGGTGTTGTTATCTTCCATGTGTCATCCGTCGGTATACCACATCAATTTCCGCATAAGGATCTTCATTGTAGTATACCCAAAAGTAGCCAAGTAGCCGTCTAACCAGCTTCCTTCCAGAGAGTCGATTTTCGCCACCGCTGTAGAGAGTGCTATAGTGATGTCGTCCTGAGTCCCTGATCCGTACATCATGATGGGGCGAATAGCAGTTAATTAGACCCGCTGCATGATCTCGTAAGCGGTGAGAAGCGACCTGACTGAGATCCAGCATGTCCTCGTGAAAATGTACTTGTAATGTTGGTCCTGCCGTAGTGGTTGACATACTTCTCTCAAAACAAAAAAAAAACTTCATGAACAAAGACGAACGAAAATTAGGGTCCCTAAAATTTATTCAGTAAACACACAATATAGAAATCAACTTAAAATCCGAAGAACATTTTATGCGATTTATTGTATACATATGTACAAGGCTCTGAATTTCGATTAGTATGAGAGATGATATGGAGGCCAACACAGTGTTCCGGATGCAAGAATATCACAATTGTGATTCAGTGGCTTTTGTAAAAGAAGAAAAAAAAAACGATTGAAAAGTAAAGAAGCTGGTTTTCTCAAGAGCATAACTTGATGGAAGTGTCGGTTGATATGTCATGGAGGGAAGAAAAGAAAACGAACATAGGTGCTGATGCTAGGTTGACGAGCGGAAAGCGGTTTTGAGAACAGGAGGAAGAAGATGGATGCGGGGGGAGAAAATCCGTCGCTTGCAGCTGCAGACGCGTCGCGGCCACAAGGGTCAACGCAGCCCCATTCTCTGCACTGTTGGAAATCCAGCGTTTTATAAAAGCGTAGATTACTCAAACATAATCTATATTTTACAATGGCATTACGATTTCTTTTTTGTTGACGTATGCTTTTCAAGACAGTCACATCGCTTCCCACCTTCTTTGGTTGACGTCTTTTCCTCCTTCTTTCTTACATAAGACCTATTATTTGTCATTGTACTATTACTGTAAACTCTCCTCATTCGTTCAACGCTGTCATTTACGATTGGAATTGCACGTGCTTGACGAATTCGTGTGTCGAATCGGTCGATCATTGTCGTACGTACCGGTGGTACAGCTCGAGCCTGTGTCAGTCGCTGTCGTTCTTCCATGTAGATCAATTTGAGCTGGTCTGAAAGCGTGTCTGAAATTGAGTGCTTTCAGGCATCATGATGGAATGTATATGATGTCGTATGACGCTAAAAGTACTATCAAACCTAGTGAACGAGAACAGTGAAACAGTACATCGAAATCGGTCCAATTTTTATCTAAATTTTTCTTTGTTAAACGAGTACAGAAAAGAATCGTCCTTAACATTCTTATTCAAACAAATTCAGCTCAACAAAAAGGGAAAACGTAGCGCTCGAATTGTAGACTACGGAAACGAGCGTAGCTGCGCTCATCTTCTCCTAGTCCCCGCTAAAACGGCATGGAAAAAGGTGTTCTTCTCTACGAAATCAAATGCAATGCGCCGACTTTTGCACGCGCCGCATCCACAAGCGAGCGGTCGAAGATCAGTGAGATCTCCTCAGCAGCCTATTCAAATGAAAGCAACGAGTATGCTGCTGAGGGCACATGAGTATGTGCTGAAGGCACACACACATATACAGCGGTGTGCGTCCTAACGTACATCGTAGGAACTCAAGCGATTCCCACGCTGTTTTCTTTTTACGACGATTAGGAGAAATTTGGCTGGGGCACCCTCGTTTCCATAATCTACAACCCGAACCCTACGTTTTCAGTCGGGTTTCTTGTCAATTTCGTGATAATATCTAAGTGTCTTTCTTAAAACTAACGAGGTGGCATAGCAAGAAAATGTAAATAATTTAAGAAAACGTGAATAATTTTCTGATACACCACGTTTATTTCCTAAGTTTTTATTTCCTAGGTTGCAGATCTCACACATTAGCAAATCTGGCAGCTATACAAATTAGAATCCTGCATCCAAAATGCACTTTTATTTCCATTTCGATTAGAATTGCGTTTTGAAGGCATCACTCCACGAATCTGAGGTGGTACGGATTTCAGGTGGAGTATTCGTATACGGGATAGCAGATTATGGAGAGGGGATGATTCTGTCCATTTCTTCCTAATTGCCGTAAAAAAGGACCCGGAAGATACGGCTTCGGGCGTTCTGGTGCACTATTTTCAACAAGGAGTTCGACTGGAGCGCGCCACCCTTGTGCGGAGCCGCATCTTCCGAGCTGTTTTTTACGGCATTTAGGATGAAATGGACGGAATCACCCCCCTCTCCATAATCTACTATACCGTATACGAATACTCCACCTGAAATTCGTACCGCCTCAGATTCCTCGGTTGATGTCTTTAAGGAATTTTTTTTGTGCGTGATTATGCAAGTAAACGTTAAAGGACGATTACAACTGTAGACGCACCAATATTTTCATCACTGCATGTAGCAGTTCATTGTCAAGGAGCTAGCTTAAATTGCTTGCTACGCATTTATTGTAAATAAATATACGTAGCGTGCTGTGTCGTAATTCCCGCCTAGTCCGAAGCTACAAAAAAAAAACAATATCTTTTTAGGCAAATTTCTGTATAGCTCGACAAAGAAAGTAAAACAGGAGGGTGTTAGAGTTTGGTTTCGATTTGCTTTTCTTAGTGACACGTACAGCTTACCGTAAAGAAATTTCTCCCATGAGTAGAAAGTTTGAAATTTGAAATATGCTGGGTCTAATCCATGCATCTTGCAGAAGTTGCTCACCAATGATCGGACCAGGATCCGCTCCTGTACCTAAATGAAGAGCGCTGAAAGAAATCTAGAATGTTTGTGATGGTACTCATTCTCACAGGAGGACTGGATCCTAGAAGCAACACTAAAAGTCCTTATTTAAAAAACACTATATTCATCTATCCAGAAGTAGTGCTACATTGCATTTTTTATTTCAACATTTTTCTTAGTTTTTCGGAAAATTGCTTTTCTTTCACAGAGAACTGATACTACTGATACGAAGAGACAACAGAGAACTCATAAAATACTGATCTTACTTTTCCATATTGGATCTGCATTCTCTTTAAGTGCGTCAACTCCTGGAAAATTGCCTTCTCATGGATGTACCGTCGAGAAGCTTCTTTACCTGAAAAAATATCTATTCCACTTTTTATGTGCGAAAATTACGAGCTCCTGAAAAAACCACCATAATTTTCAAATTAAATTATTTAAATAGAGTAGAATACTATAACCATGAAAGCGAAAGCATTCTATGCATAAAATTAAGGTATCTGAGGGTGTGGCCGCTGGGTTGAATTGATGCGGGTGAATGTAACATATTTATCACAACTACTAAACTATAAAGCTCTGTTCGAAGTGGCACGACTCGCTGGTTGTCAAGTAAGGATAGGAAGCTGATCATTACCGTGAAGGACAACAGAGCTAAGGGAAGTGATCCGGAACTCCGATCACGACCTCTACAAGGAACCAAGTGTAGTAGATGAGGTGTTCTCGATTTACCTGGGGGTCAGTCCTGAAGTGCCGCTACACTGCATCACTTTCTTGTAACTCTTTACGTAGTTCGAGAACCTGTGGAACCAATAAAGAGTTCAGAGCGTGGATTACGAATGCGAGTACGGGCCCGCTCAATTTTCACTAATCGACCTGAAACCGGCGTGAGAAACCTTTGTTCCTATGAAGCCCTTAAAAATGCACTCTTTTGCGTGCGCCGCGTCCACGAGAGAGCGGTCGAAGATGAATTATGCTTCCTCCCCAGCCTATTCAAGTAAAACCAATGAACAGGCTACTGAGAGAACCGGAACGTGTACAAGGATGGGAAACTGAGCGCACCCGAGCTCATATTTGTAATCTACGCTCTGAGGTCCATATTGTCCCACAGATTTCTCAACCACGTCAGTTTCATAATAAATCATTTTACCGTATATCTGCAGGAACAGATCTGGCAAGTGGATTTGAAAAAAGTGCTGCAACGTAAATGAGGCACCACCGCTAATAGAAATAAAATATGAATACCACTTACCTGTCGATCTTTTCGCACCTAATTCCTCCCAGTCGTCTTCGTAAACGTCGAAATCTCCTGCGTCTCCACTCGTTTCCGACATTCTATGCACTCTTATTAACATGTGAGGATCCGTCTAAAGCAAAAATCGCGATTTTATTAAGTAAAAAAGTTCAAATCTGTGTAATCATTGATTACTTGTGGTTTTCTGCTTTTTTCCTTCTTCTCTCCTTTTAATCGGACAAGTTTCCCGCCATCATTCGTCGATCGTTTCATTTTACTTGATATGATCCTTGTCCCTGCTCTCTTTCCGTCCATCTTCTATAAAACATTGTGTTTATATGAATTAATATATGGCAGAAAAATAATCTATCGAAAAGATGTTCGAACAAACATTTGGTCGTTCTCCACTCTTGCTACGTTTGAGTATACTTGCATGAGCAATGTTCTCCTTCTGGATCCTATCCTCATCGTCGTCATGATCTTCGTCAGAATTAGCATTTCCGTCTTGTCTGTTGTACCCAATGTAGTAGTCGTAATCTTCATCACTTGTGTCGCTGATCGGTGGTAGCTCCTGCGCAACGCACTATTACCGTACGATGGTGGGAATTGAGATTAGATTAGATGGAATTACTTATAGTTGGGCCAAAACGACATGAAGCGCGGTGCAGTTGCGAAAGCGGCTGCGTTCGATGGGGCGCGGTGGTGCGTAGCAGTCAGATTCGAGTGAGGACCCCTGCTAGCACTAGTCGTCACTGGAGGGCCCCATGTCGATGTAACCGCTAACTCCACCGTGCCGCTTCGAGCGCAGTCGCTTACGGTACTACACGGAGCTTCGGGTCATTCCTACCCGACTACAATTCTTGTACAATGCGTCGAATTTATTCAACCAAATAAGCAACTATGAATAATCAACATAGCAATAAAACTATATTTTTTCTTATAGAAATTTTTTTTTCTTATATTAGAAAGGAATTTGACGCGTTTGCCGCAGCGCTGTTCTTTTTCTAGGTCCCACGGGAAGAGCGCTGTGATTGGTCGACGGCGCCCACCTTGCAAATGGGTGCAGCGAGTCACGCCGGAGGCTACTACGCCTGAAGACGAAGGACAAGTTGAGCGAGAACAAAAAAAAAATAACTCGAACGAAGGGAAAACTAAACGCATATGTGCGTCCCGCGTGTTTCACCTCTCCAACACAGCTCTGCGAGACGAGTCGGTCGTGACTGTTGTCGAACCCTCCCCCTCCCTACCCTTTTGTTCTAGCTGGTACGAATTTCTATCCGCTTTGACCCGCAGGAAAGGGACGAGAAGTCAAGGAAAAAATTTGCTCAAAAAAGGTTGGGGGTAGTGATCCAATGTACATCGCGTTTATCCGGGCGTTGAACGTAGTCGGACTCATTTATTGCTAAATTTTGTTTCAGTAACATGGGCACATCACGGCCATCCCCATGTCATCATTTCCCATTTCTAATATCATGCAAATTCGCAGCATTTTACTCAAAAAGACCGGTACCTCGAATTCTTCGTCGATGTCTGCATCGAAAACTGAACGCTTTTCCTTCCCGGTTCCTTTTTGCTCTGACGAATCTCCAGCTGACTCTCCAGTTTTACTTTCACCCTCCTTATTGGATGCCTGCAAAAAAAAATCAGTCAACAAGTGGAAGCGCAAGAAACCCGACCTGGAACTTGAATGCCATCGAAACAAATCTGGTACCTCCAACTTCGCCATTGCAACCTTCTGGATTTCTTCGCGTATGATCTGCTCTATTCTATCATCGTCCGTCGAATCTGCGCGAGGTAAATCCGTGGTTGACGTCGATTTCGGGATTGTGGTTCTCGTATGTGAATCAGCAGACGATATCCTTCGATCCTAGGATATATTTATTTAATTCTAAGCAAAGGAATTTTTCAAGATCAAGTGTCAACGAAATACTTCCACAGAAATGTAGAAATGGGGGGAAAAGTGTCAGCGAGGCCAATCCTTGCTGCATTCACTATAGTTAAAGCCTTTGTGATACCATAAGAAGTGTAAACTGGGGAATAGGGAAAAAACGAAAAAATCTCTTCCAAAATTTTGTGGAATATTTCCTTGCGAATTATTGTTGCTTGCTTACTAGTTTAGCTTCAATCATCTTTTTCTGATTATTTTCGCTACTATTTCCGCAACGTTTACTTCCATGGGATTCATTAATTCGCATCGTTCGCGTCCTTGTTTTATTTTTCCCTTTGCCCTGCCCTTTTCGTTCGAAGGTGATGCTATTTGTTAACCACTTCCCGATTCTTTTTTGAGCAAGTTTTTCCTAAGCAGCAGCTAATTTCCTCGTTCTTCCCTGTTTTTTTTTCTTTCGGAATTCTTTTGACCGTGCTACAAAAGCTTTAATTCGGAACGAATTGATATCTTTCATTTGCTAAACCATCGGTAACAGTAGAAGTCTCCGAGCGCCTTTGACAGCTATGAAGAGGCTTTTAATTGAGAGAAAATAATATAAAAGACATTTTACCGAAGTGTTCACTCCAGTGCTTGTCGTTTCATGGCGTAGCTCTAACGCTTCCGAGCTTCTCCTCCGTTTTGCTTTCGATTTCCTCAATAATGCCTCATTTTCTTCGTCTTCATCGTGGAGGTGTCGTCCCCGAGCTAGTTTTGCTGCAATGATTCATAGTTCTTTCTTTCGACTTCAAAATCCTACAATTATAAAAAAAACTAAGAGAGCCCTAATTTTACTAGCGTTAAGAAAGATGAAACGATATCCTACCCTGTACCAGTTGCTCCTCGAATGACGTACGATTCATTTCGCGTTCTTTTTCAGGAATTTCTTCGGCACCCTTAGCTTCGTGCTTCGTTGACAAATAATCCACAACTACCTTCAACGGAAATATAGCAGAGTATGGTTGAGTCAAAACTATCTGGTGCCTAGTGCAGGAATTACAATCGAAATGAAATCTTCGCTATCTGCACACATCTCCACGGTCCAGGTGATGCTAGCGATGGTCCCACCTCGATCGCAACCTCTCGAACGCGGCCGTTTATGCAGCTGCATCGAGTTCCAGCTCATTTTGTTCTGACTATGCCCGCACACATATTTAAAAGCAGCATAGCACAAAATTGAAGATGTTGTGATTTTTCCAGGACAAGAGCACTGCATCCACTGGGAATGCGGTTAGATTACGAGTATGAGCATAATCACGCTCAATTTTCACAATAGTCTTGAAAATGGGAAACCGCTTTCACGACCGTTTCTCCTTACCAAGCACCTTATTACAGCATCTTTGTGTTGGCTGAACAACTCATCCAATGGTTTTACTCGAATAGGCCGCTGGGGAAACCTCATTGATTATCGTTTGCTCTCTCGTGTACGTGGACGCATGTAAAAGGATGGCGCGTTCTAACGTGCCTCGTAGGAAAAAACAATAAATAAGCGCCTCTGACGCCATTTTTTTAATAAAATTAGGGAAATTGACCATGATCGTGCACATACTCGTAATGTATACGGTGAGCGTTATCTTTCCCTGAAGATGCCGCTCCAACGTCACTTTCGTAGTTTGCTCCCTTTAAAGACTGCGTTCGGAAAAATTTACCACAGAAAAATTTAAGCAGTCAGTTTATCCAACGATACACCTCTTTACGTCCAAGCAATCGACAAAATTAAACCACATTGGCTGAACTCGGTAAAACATCTCTTTACTAAGGTAGAATGTAAATATTTGCCTCTATCTGGTTCTAAAAAGAAAATTCCTTCGAACACTATCGTTAAGGTTTTGTATTGAAAAAGCATTTGACTCACCTGATGGTCCTTACGTCGGGCAAGATCCAGAGGCGTATAGAGATTATTCTGAACAATTGATGATGAATATGACAGTAGAGATGTCAGGAACTCTCGTCCAATTCTCCTATTTTGGTTTCGCTTGCGACTGCAGACTTTTTTCGGCACATAGTGAAAAGAAAATGGTAGCGGTAAAAGCAGTTAGTGTGCAAAACTTCACGAGATTTCTTTTTTGAGATCATTTTTCCTGATGGATGCCTTCAGAGAGACCGTTCTACGCGACGGATGATGAATACGTCATTGATCCTTATTCTACTGCGCAAACTATGGTCTGATCAAAACGACATCAAGAAGGGTGCAGTTGCGTAAGCGGCTGCGCTAGAAGTGGCGCTGTGGAGCGTAACGGCTAGGTTCAAGCGGGGACCCTTGCTAGCACCAATCATGGTTGCACCTTGCGATGGTCCCACGTCGATTTCTACCGTCATCTCTGACGCGCTTCCTGCTCAGCCGCTTACGCAACTGCACTATGCTTCATGTTGTTTTCACCCGACTATACCTTATCCTAGTGTTTCTTCTATAGTTTGTAAGTGGAGAGGTTATCTTTTGAATTCAATGAATACTCTACCTACAATGTTTTTGTTATTTCTATGGCATTTCATTCTTATAACAATATAAAATGACTTCATACCTTGAACAACATCAATGGGTTGACAAAGCAACCTTTCGTGCAGAGCAGTATTACCATCTCCAAATTCCCTTGCGCTGCCGCCAAATGAAGACATGTACGTCCTTCGTGACTGGCCGCGTTTACAGAAGACGGTTGAAGCGCTAATAGCCATTCAACAACGTCTGCAACATGTTTCACTGAGGGGAATGTATCACGAAATTGACGTAGAGTGGAAACTTGCGGGAAGCCATAGAGTTGCGATGTACATTACGATTATGAGCGTTGCTCCGCTCATTTATCCGAAATCGTTCCGAAAAATGGCACGGGAACGACGTTTTTTCTAATACGATGTACCTTAGGACGCGCCAGCTTTGTATACACTCCGGCTCTCTCAACAGCCTATTCATTTGTTTTACTTGAATAAGCCACTAAGGAGATATTGATTCTCGAATGTTCTCTCGTGTACAAAACGCGTGTGCAAAGGTGGCGCGTCCTAACGGACTTCGTGGGAAAATTCCCACGCCGTTTTTTTTTACGTTATTAGGGTTGAATTGAGCGGGGCCACTCTCACACTCGTGGTCTACATAACTGTGTCCAAACTCTATATTTACCAACAGGTTTTCCAACTACATCAGTTTCGTGGTGTGCTGTCTTTGATCGCTCTCTAACAGTAAGCTCCTACCTTTACTGCCGGTCTGCACAGCTTCATGCACCGGTAGATCCCCGCGATAATTCTGGATTTCAAAGGAGGCGTTGTACTGTTTAAGTAGCTTCAGCATCCGCATTTGACCTTTCGCTGCTGCACAATGAGACGGTGTTCGCAAGCGGTGGTCCTAAACAGAAGATAATTGTTGCACCTTTGTACCTTGCTCAGAGATGATGCAAAAATTTTTGGCTACTTACCTGATGGTTCGGATTTGCACCGTAATCCAAGAGTCGTTTTGCCGCTTCAAAATGACCGTAGGTGACCGCATAGAACAGGGCGGTGTGCCCGGCTCGATCTCTTTGATCGACCGGAAAGTGCGGCACCGTTTCCATGATGAAGTCGATTGTCTAGATATGCTTTTTCTTAACTTTTGTCAAACATTCAAAGTGTGTGTGCTATCCAATTACCTGCCGATTACGGTAAAATGGTAGATGAAAATATCATTTTAGTAGAACTTGGTGTTCGTAAACAGTTTTTTCTTTGTGTGGAAAAATGAATCGACAAAACGGCATGAGTCGCGAGTGTAGTTGCTGTGCATTTGCGTACGCGTTCGAAACGGCGCGGTGGAGGCAGCAGTTGGAACAGAGGTGGGACCGTCACAAACTGCAGCGAGAGAGGGTGCCTGCGAGAGTTCCAGTACGCTCCTAACCGCTATGCTTCGCCGCGCCGCCTCGAAAGAAGCAGCGTACGCAATTGCGTACGTGCTTCATGTCGTTTTGATCCTACCAAAGCCTGGTGAAAACGACCTGAGTTGGGGCGCAATTTCGTACTTTCGCTTGAGGTTACTTGATAAGTCCCACCACGTGCGCAGACCTTAGCGCATCTCACTCTATAGAAGAGCCTGCGACCACATGGTCGACTATGATCGACCAGTGAGATACTGTGGATGCGATTTTATCCGGAATTGATGCGGTCGCGCCGCGATAGTATTGACAGAGAAGTCAAATGGCATGAAGCACGGGGCAGTTGCGTAAGCAGCTGCGCCCAAAGCGTAGCAGTGGAGGAAACGATTGGAATCGAGGTGGGACCATCCCGAATTACAGCAACGAATGGCGTTAGCACGGGACTTCTCTCGATGCTGACCGCTACGCCCCACCACATCGCTTCGAGCGCAGCCGCTAAGGCAACTGCACCCGGGTTCACTTGGTCGTTTTGACCCTACCATAGTTATTACCGCCGAAACCGGACAGACACACTCGATCAATTCAATGCCATCCATAAGACGTATGTAGCTTTGATTTTTTTTCTGCTTGTGAAGTAATGAAATTGAATAATTGAAATATGTAAACAACCTCGTGGTAACCGTGACTAGCCGCACAATGGATGACACCAAGACGATCTCGATCCACGGCCTTGAGATCACCTCCTGCTTGCTTCAGTGAGTGCATCGCCTCCAAATTGCCTTAAAAAATTCTTTTCATGCAGCAGAAGGTGGAAAAAATGGAAAAACGGTCTTGAAACAGGTGTACTGAATACGAATCTAGTGTATTACCGTTGCTTGCTGCCCACAATATAGGTGTTCTCTCATCGATGTCGCGACAGTTTGGTTTCGCTCCGTGTTTGAGTAGCGTATGAAGAATGGACAAGGCCAGTTCCGTAGCAATTTCCTCGCTGGCTGTCGCATAGTGGAGTGGAGTGGCCTTCTGGATTATGAACAATTTTAAACATACCAGAACACATTTAGAAAAAAACTAAAAAAAAACAAATGAAACAATAGTGGTTTTGTTCTACATAAATGATAATGTTTAGAAGCATAGCAAAATTTCACTATTATCCTTAATGATTTACTCAAAATTACTGGTTCATTTACAACAAAGTAATTGATGGGTTCTTGCTGAATTGTCCTTCACCTTCCACCGAGCTTCAGTTAAACAAAAACTTCTTTATAGGAGTAACAGCTTATTTTAGTAAGTGTTCTTTTTTTTCTTGCAAATCCCACTACTTTCAGGTATGTTTTTTTTCTACCTTTTCATACAAATCTGGCTAATTGTGAATTATTTCTTTTTCTTTTCTTCTGAAGAACATGACGATTTTCTGCATGGCAGATTTTTCCAGCCATGCAGAAAATCGTTGTTTTTTACTTTCTTTTCGATATCTTGCCGTGACATATGTTTTTTTCTCTGCAAAAAACCACTTATGTTAGGGGAAGAGTGCTAATTTACAACGAGTTTCTTAAAGGTAACCCTATTACAAGACAGACGATGTTGGGATCTCCGCTCAATTCCTTATGATGATCCTGAAAACTGGTGTGAGAACCGACTTAGTTCCTACGAGGAACGTTAGAACATTTCGCCCTCGCACATGTTTCCTTTCCCTCAGCAACCCGTTCGTTGGTTTTACTTGGGAAGGCTGCTGAGAGGACTTCATTGACTTTCGAACGCTCGCACGTGGAATGCAGCGCATGCCCAAAGAAGGCGTGTTTTCACGAACGTCGTAGGAACCAACGCAGTCCCTCACGCTGTTTCTTCAGCACGATTAGGAGGAACAGAGAGGGACCACGCTTGTTGTCGTAATCTACATACCGAACTGTAAATTTGCCAACAAAGATCCCAACATCGTCAGTTGACTAGGAATTAACGGAGTTGGGATCTCTTCACAAAAAGAGATATTGTTAGGAAAGTAGATCAAAAACGATCACGTTCAACCCAACCAAATCCGGAGAAATTGCGCGAGAAACTACCTGGTCGATCGAAATTTCCTACGAGGCACCTAGCAACATGTCACGTGTTTGGCGTCTACGAACTAGCTCACGATCAAGGGCCTGCTAACGCTGTCTCTTCCGATCGCAGGCAGATGAGACACGTCGTCAAGTGCCCCTTCGGAAATTCCGATCGATACAGTCCTTTTCCACGCCGTTCTTCAGGACGATTAGGTAGAACTGGGCGTGGTCACCCATTCTAGTCATCCCCCACAATCCTGTCTTTTCACTGATATTCGTTATCTACACCGTTAGCGCTACCCCTTCGTGAAGAGACCACAACATCGTCATTTTCGCAGTTGCGTTGCCTTTGAATGATAGCAGATCGAAGAGTACTACACGACGAACTTGAGGAAATAGTTCCAGATTCAGATCTCAGTCATGATCATCTGATAAGACAAAGGGACCTCGTTACTTTTTTAATAAGCGACACATTTCCAACACATGAAAGTCGAAATTTATTCAATGAGTCGTGGATCAGGGTGGAATTGCTTTAAGAAGTCAATGCATCAATGTGCACATGGATCTCATCGAATATTTTAATCCTGAATAGTTCCGTTCGACAGGATTTTGTAGCACATAATCAATAAAAACTGCAAAAATGTCAACTTTCTCTCGGTTCAACTATTCATAGTTCATAGTATTGGGTGTGATGCATCTCCTACTAGGGAGGGTAGAAAGAAGAAGGAGTTTGTGTCGCGCAGAGAAAGAATGAAGCGTTACGTTACGTTACATTAGAGAAGCGTAGCGGTCACCCTGTTCAACACATTCAGTGACGACTATAGGTATTTTGATGATGAATAAGCAACTCACCAAGACATCTGGTGCTTCCACATCTGCTCCTTTAGAGATGAGGTATGTCAATGTTTCGAGCTGAAATTTTATAGGTCCAGTATATTTTTCTATGTTCTTCAGTTGTGCACGTTGAAATATAATAACATGAGGAGTGTACGAGCGAATATATGTAAGTACAAGCCAGAAATATGGTAATAACCGTTTTTTCACAAAAATCTCCAAAAATATTTTCCTCATGTTTATCATGTTTTTTTTACCGTCCTCAGCAACGGACTCACCTGTCCACACACAACCGCCCAATGTACGGCTGAATGTCCTTCTCGATCACAATGAGCTATGTTTGCGCCCTTTGAGAGCAAGAATTCAACGAGCTCTATCCGACCGCCCATTACTGCCATTAGTAACGGAGTATGCCTAGAACAAGAGCAACGGTGACAAAAATTTTAAAAAAATTTAAAGTAGATGTTCAAAGCAAATAACTCTTCCATGAGGTCTTCCTGAAAAGCTTCCCATACGAAGAACTACAGAAAAAGAAACTAGAACAGACGAGTTACACTACCAAACAACACTCAGTTGTAGTCAGATCTCAAGAGCCTGCATAGTTGCGGTGTAACTGCGTCAGCGATTGCAGTCGCTGTGGGACCCTCGTTTAGCCCTAATCAGACGATGTGGAACTAAGCATAGGTTTCATGGCGAAACTTCCACCGCAGTGGTTCACGCAATTGCGCTACAATTCGGGATATTTTGACTCGACAGTACTAGTTTTTTTTGATTTTTTTCGGACAACCGACTTTTTTTAAAAGTTTTTCGTCCCCATTGTAGGGTCCAATACTCATTCATTTCACAAGAGGCAGTTTACTGTACATTTTTCTTGTGTCAAAAGAGAGTACCTTAGGAAAATAGTACTCTTTGATAATTTTACCAGTAACTTCTGGAGAAACCCATATTTTCAGAAGATTTTCGTGGTCCACACGTCAAGTATTTATTCACTTACATAGTTCTACACTACTCTATACTACTTCAGTTTTTTTTTGTTTTTTACTTCCATCATTGTCCTTCACTCAAACATTTAACGTTCTTCTTACCCATTTTTATCTTCACAATCTAACAACGAAGGATCTTGTTCGAGAATTTTCTGAAACATCTCCAAATCCATAGTTTCCGCGGCATAATGTAAAGCGACACGGTCCTCCGAATCTCGTAAGGATACTTCTGTCTGAAACACGAATTCAAATAATTGTGAGCCGTACAAGTCTGTGCCAAGGTGTTTTCTCTCTCTTATTTTTTTGATGTTTTTCACTTTCACTAAGAATATTCTCTTTTGCAAACATGCGAGCACAGACAATTATCGTAACCTCCATAGAGTTTCCGCGTAAACACCATGTTAAGGAGAATTCATGGGGTGGGGACAACAAAGGAGCGCAACAAAACCTCAAACGTTCTACATTGCTAAATGCGGTGTTTTCAGATCTTGAAAATAAGAGAGAATAGCTTTTTTAATAAAAAAAAATAATAAATGTCTGAGAAAACACCCGGGATCCCTGCTTACAGTAGAATCGAGTGAAAGTTGCTAACCAAGGGAACAATCAGATGTATACAGTCATCACTTCTTAGTCCCAGTCCTTCTAAAAATTAATTTCTTTTTTCAAAATTCCCCTCACCGACTAAGAGTGGCTAACGCGATTTTTATGTGACACGCACAAGGCGATTATTACTAAGCCATTCCTAGACACATCGTAATATTTGGTCGATTAATATTCGCACGTCACGTTGCCTGGAAATTGCTGCCCGATGTTTGGCCGAAAATCTCTTGAATAAATCGTAAAAAATAATGAATTTGATGTTTCGCATATTTTAGGAATCGGAATCAAAGCCAACAGCAGAAGCCATAGAACCCTTTCTTGGAAAAGTTAAGCATTACGGTTGGATTCTCCTTAAGTTCACAGTACGACGCGTTTACTGCAAGTTAAATAACTAATTATGGGGATGAAGGATGACACACAGCTCTGACTTAGGATTATCTTCCTGGGATTACTCGTGATATTTCTACCATAACATAACATTTTGCCTCCAGCATTCATTCATTCGCTGTTTTTGAATATAAATATGGATAAATATTACCTATTCGTGTTCATTACGGTACTTTACCTTTTTGACATAACATGATACAGATACAGCCATAGCCAACGGAAGAATCACATTTCTGTGGATTAGATTCTCAGGATACTACCGTGATTCCATGGAAATTAAGACAAGTTTTTAACGCCCATTCATTCTAATTCATGAGAAAAGAATCGACAAACATCTTTTTCAAATTCTTCTGTTTTTTTTTTCAGGGAACAACATTTCTATGCCCTGCCTAAGCCAATTACATGCTTTTTTCCCCACTTTTTCTTCTTTCTGTCAAAGTAACCACTGTAAAACGAATGTATGCATAAAAAAGTGATTGAATGGTCCTGTTTAATTAATCATCTGATCAGCAAACCCACCCATTGCGATCTCTACACGGATAAACTGTAATGGGGACCATACCGAGTCCTCCCATGAATAATGAAGGTGTTTTTTTTTCGAATTCCATAAATTAAAGTCTGAGAGGGAGCGAAAAAGTGGTCGCTTCAAATTGTTTTTCATGTAACATAGAAATCTAACCTGTGCTTAGTCTTACTACAAATTTCGAACAAAATATTTTAAGAGTTATTTTTTTTTGAAAACTTCTAAGGACACATAACAAAGTAGCATACTCGGCTTACTTTACTTTACTGAGACCAATAAACTGAAAGTTCGAGGAATATCAGTTCTATATGTGAGAATAATGCAACAAGCGTAAGCTTCAATGGTTGTTTCAGAATTTCCGAGGAATATGCAACTTAAAATCCAGAGCATGAATATTATTTCCGTTTTAATTTTTCCAAGAGTACATCTTATTTTTCTTGTTATTGAATATTTTCAATGATTTTTTCCTACCACGGACAAATGAATTCCGAATTGAGGGATTGATAATCCTCGAGAAAGATGTAAAAGGATTGCATGAAAAGAAGGAGCGCACAATAAATTTTTTGGAATTTTTTTCTCTAAATTTTGAAAGAGTAGGTTTGAAAAAGTAATGAATACAGCAATATTTAATCATTTGTTTATTCATTTATATATTTATCATTTCTCACCGTGGAATTTGCGGATCGAGGGATTAAGTGCAATTAATTTTGGGACAAAAAACTCTACACAACTGCTTTTACCGCTGAAAATTTTTGTTGAGATTTTTGATGTCAGCGTTTACAAGCGGTAGTGAGTGAAGACAATCTGTGCTTGAAATTCAAGAAACACTATTGTATTATCAAATGCAGTGCCTTTGGGACGCGTGGGACCCTCCCTTAGCTCAGACTCTCCGGTCGGAAGCTCGTCATCCACGGTGACAACATAAATTTATTCACTTATAAAATGAAATGTGTGGCCGTGGTCCAATTACACATAGTAACGAGAAAGAAGATTAGAAACGAGATCATTTCGTAAGCCACCGTCCATAATCCACCTAACACACCATGGATCAGAATGTTTTGATGGGACGGTACGTATACGTACTTACACTGAAGGTTTCATGGAAAAAAAATTAAATTTTTCCCATAACCCACATTAAAATTGCGCCACAACTCTTGGAGAAGACAAAAAACTCAATGATACCGCAATTTAAGAGCTCACCGGTTGTGATTGTAGAAGTCGTTCCGTCTCCGCTCGATCATGGGAATCCAAGGCTCGTATCAATGACGAGCCAGACATTATTGCTACGCTGTAACATTCACGGAACATGCTCAATGAGAGGGGAATTATGGTGACATGCAGTAGTAGGAGGAGCGATAACATATATTTGTAGCTATTTCATAGCATGCAACGGATGGAAAAAATTGAGAGCGATTCATCAATTCAACCGGTGCCCAAAAATATACGTATTTACTCAGAAACACTTCGAGAACTTCAACTGCTTTGCAGTTGAAGCAGTTTGAACAAGATTGCTGGAAGATAATTGCTTTCCACCCCTCCGAGAGCAAAGATGTTGAAGTTGCAGGTGCCAGAGAAATTTGGGTAGAGTTGTTTGGTGAGTTGTTTGGTAAGAAATGCATTTCTTGGAACTATGCATAGGTGACACGATTAAGCAACAACGTAAAAAAGAGAAAACTACGAGTTCTTTATGCCTACTACCTGTCTGTCTAATGAACAGTGAAAAGAAGCGAAATCTACAACATAACTGCGTGAAACTTACAATTTCTTCCTTTCTTAGGAATTTTGCGGAACTAATAATTTGGAAAGTTGTCGGAAGCCAACAAACATGGACCAAATAAACATGGATTATGGACTTCATTGTCAAAATTTTAGTGATTATTTTCCGGAGTGAAATGCATATCGGAAACTAACTCGCCAGAACTACCTAAGCAAGATTATCGAGAAATTTCCAGCACCACTAGAAAACATTGTAGATTAGAAGTATCTTGCCGAAGCCTCGCCTAATGCTCATGACGGAAAATTGCCCAGAATTCATTTTTCATTCTGAGGCACATTCGACTTTTTTCCATGGCTCATTTATAAAATTGACTCATACAACTCCGCCAAAGCACTGCACCTCTGAACGATTTGAATAGTTATTCGATCGAACGAATAAACCGATCGATCATCGGATATCGAACATTCGAACACTTTTTACAGAAGTACTGCCAGTGGCATCGGGTGAAATGAAATTTTAAAAAAAAAGTGTCGTCTACAACATTCTTCTGATCCTGTAGTTTTTTTTTACGTGGGGGAGGAGAGGGAAATCACTTCAAGGAACGTTTCATTGGTGGAAGCGAAGCTCCATGGAGCTCCTGAGTTGTGCGTCGATGGTCCGCGTGAATGTTCCTTTGTGAAATCTACTAGATACGTATTGTAGAACAACTCGATTTGCCAACAAACCAAAATTGCTAAAATTGCTGATTTGTCTATCAGTGACTTGAGAAAGATGTTCGAATTGAGTAAATCTGAATAAATAAATGAATTAATGATTTATAAATAATTGAATGATTCTGCATCAATTTTTTTTTGAAGAAAAATTAAGCCACTACCTTTACAAGTGACATTTTTGGCATTACTATGCTTACAAAATCCTGAATACCATACTGTCCTAAATACAAAACTTGAGACTAAGCATAATTGTCTTCACCGACCTATATAGCAATGATTTATTAATGCATAATCCAGAACTATTTCGTTCCGCTCTGAAGGTAGAGGCGAATAGTTGACGGCAATTTGTACTACCTCAGTCCCCCACACATTGCTTCCGTTCGATAAATGTTCAAATTCAAAATCCCAGAAAGTTTTTCCGTGTGGTGGATGGGTTTTCATTCATCCGGAAACGCTTCTACGTACTTTATTTTTGACGTAAGCAGAATTACGGGAAGAGTACTCTCTATAAACACAAAAATTCGGGGATTTGCGGTGTCCTAGCGAGCAACTGGATCAAATATGACAATTCATTGTGATATCTGTACGTCTTCGAATTCATTTGTCCGATCAAAATGATCTCTCATTCTACGTAAGATTTTAGTGTACAAACCATTACTGCTAGGATTTCCACAAAATTTGACATAAAAGCGGAAATCATTAGTGATAGACCGATGATTTTCGAGAATTCGGAATTTTTTGAAAATTAAATCATCTTCAAGATTGGAGAAAAGCGTAACGAAGAATGAAGTCCACCGAATCTGTGTAAGAGAGTTGGAATCGACAGAACTGAACAATTTTCTAAAATTATTTATTTACTGCTAAATACATAGATCCATGATCAAGAATATTTCTACACGGAAAAATACAAATTTCGTAGGGTCACTGTTAATTTGTGAAAAGGATGATATC
This sequence comes from Necator americanus, assembly GCF_031761385.1. Classification (NCBI taxonomy): domain Eukaryota; kingdom Metazoa; phylum Nematoda; class Chromadorea; order Rhabditida; family Ancylostomatidae; genus Necator; species Necator americanus. The sequence continues at coordinate 27,284,890 of NC_087375.1, forward strand.
CCTGTTTCTTCACAAAATTTCGTTTTTTAAATTCATTCTGATGATGACGACTATCAAAAATGAAATCAGATAAGCGATGCTATGAGAAATATATACATTTTGGGAAATAATTGATAATAAAAAATATTCAAAAAGACAATGAAATAATTTATTCATTTATTTGAAAACACCCATATGTAGGTGTACCATAAAATAGAAAAAAAGAAACAAGAAATAGCAGAGCTTACTAGAATTTCGCCAGAGTTATACACAGAAACGTTGCCCTTTCATAGCACATCTTGTAATTTAAGTGATAATAAATGTAGAAAATCAAATAAAGTTTGCAAGTGTAAAAAAAGTTCAAAGAGCCGAAACTCATTCGCGTGCGTGCGTTGCGCAAATAGACTAATCAAGCTGCTCATAAATCAGTTCAAGCGGAAACCAACTGCTATCGGGAAATAGTCGTAGGATTTCAAAGTGTATGAGATGGGAGGTAAAAATTCATGTAAAGATTTGAAAACGAGTTTCTTTCCAGCGTAAAAACAGAAGAAAAGTGTTCATATGAGAATTCGATGAAGATGAGTATTAAAGCCCAGATATGAGGCGGCGTCTGCCACCAGTTGCCCGGGGCAACCGTAATGCAACTCAACTCCACTAATAATTCATAGGGTAAGAACGATGTTGATTTCTAGGATTCTATTAACGTGATGACGCTTTTTTAAGCGAATTTTATGTTTGAGATATTAGCATGCTCCGTTCTTTATTATGTTCTTCGTCAAGTTATCGTTTCGCTCGTATCCAGATACCAAATAAATTGGAAGCAGCGTATCACGAAATTGACGCTGTTGCGAAGTCTTCACGAATAAATATGGATAAGTAGTTGTGTAGCACACGAAGATCAACTTCGATTTCGATTTCATGATCAATTCCGCTTAGTAATCGGAAAAAACGTCGTGAAAAACAGCATTTTTGCACCCGTGCCCCCTCATGATGCAGCTTCTAACACGATGGACAGAACGTAATTCCGTCGTTGTCCAACGTACACGCACTTCAACTATTGGGGGTACAAATAAGTTTTGAGGGATTTAAAGATGGACAATACTTTGAATAAAATACATTGTACCAGTTTCCCTGAACAACGTCCAGAGAAAGTTTCAGGGAAATTTCAAAACTTATTTGTGATCTGTCCAGATTATTGTCCACCCAATATTTAGTATAGACGATTTTGCCGTTGTTCCAAGTCCCCAAAAATAAAACTTTAGTAAGCCACAGAAGTTACCCCAGGCGAACAATCGCCGATGCGTTGTGTATGATTTCGTTCGTTCTACTGCCCGTAATAAGTTGTATTGTTGGGGCCAAGACTACAAGGAACGAAGTTTCACATGTCTGTTTCTGTATTATTTCCCGCACACCTGCATGGATTACTAGGCGGAATTGGCGACGCCAAATTTCGTGGAATACATCCCATCCCCATCCCAACGCCTACAGATCCGAATATAGTTATGTTTTGATGCACTGAGCACGATAATGTTCGATACGCCTCTGGGGAAGAGCACTTCAGCGATCTCCTTACAAATTTCCTGTTGCTCCGAAGATTTACGTCTTTGAATATTCCTCTTTTCGTTGGACATGGAAGCTCCGTGGAGGAGAGTTCCGTAAAGAGATCTGTCCAGATTATAGTCCACCCAATATTTCGTATAGACGATGCCGTTGTTCCAAGTTCTTCATTGGATCGGATGACCTCCTCCACCGTAGAATATTCTTCTTCTCCGAAGAGGTGAGAATGACGCGTAAGCGCCGAAGAGAGAGGGCACCAAGCTTTCGTCTAGACTTTTGCCCTTTGTTAGTCTGGTTCTGAGAAGATAAAGGGACGCCGTGGACAACTAGAATAGTGTCATCAAAAGGACAATTCGAGACCTACATAGTGCTTCCTTTTTCCGAAATTTCTCGAGCTGATCAGTCAGTATTGAGTCTCAACCGCAGAAAACAAAAGCGAACTCACCGCCGAGTTTGTGAAGTTTTGCTACGATCCATAAATCAGAAAAGGACAAGAAAGCATCAGAGGCAGAACCAGCGAAGTCTCATTGAAAACCAAAATGGAATTCGTTTCTTCGTTTATATTCCAAAAACGCCATCACCATAGATTTAAAACAATACGAGCCCTTCACTCAGCTAACAGAAAATTTACTTATCACTCCGGAGGTTCCCCTTCAGGAATCCTCTCCATGATCACATCGGTGAACAGTCGATCGATCAATCCCAGTACATAGTGCCGAAGCATTTGGGTAGTATGCAGCAATTAATCTGTTATCCTATTTGTTTGCTGTGGTACAACGGGAAATAAAGGATAATGTGTCAGGAGTTAACCAATCTGCTTGGGATGTGCCCCCGCGTTCACACCACTTCAGAATCGTTTGAGGTTTACGAACACGTATGCAGGCCGTGCAATGTCCCGCGGAGCTGACCGATGTGTCAAGTCAGTGTTTCTTTTGGAAAAGTATGGTATCGATTTACCGACTCCGGAATGTGGGATCCTTGGTTGGCGTTAGGGAGAACGAAACTCTCGAAGCATTGATCGGTCATGGAGTCACAGCAGAATCTCTTACCGACTCAGATACACCCACCCATGGAATGAATGATGGTTTAATCTCACTCTTAATATTTGACGTCACACTTGTGCGGTTACTAGGAAAATTGGAATGAGATCACATGCTGGCAAGACTTCATTTCCGGAAATTATATTTTTTCCAATTATATCACAGTCGTTGTAACAGCAAAGATTAAATTTTGTCTGGATGCGACAAAACGGTCTCCAGCTGAACTTGAAGGAATCGAGGAGCGGAAGACGCGGTAATCGCCATCGAACATCCCCTTTCTCGGATGTATGAATTTACGAAAACTCTGCTTTTAAAGCTCTATCTAACGTCCAGACGATACTGTATCTCTCGAAGAAAGTAAAATAAAGTGGACCCGAGAGGTGACGAGTCTATTTATTCATTGTTTTCACCACCAGGTACTAATAAAACTTGGAAACGACGAGACAAAAACCTCCAGCCAAGAATTTTAATCAATAAAATCGCCTATTGTAATTTATTGCCCATAAATCATTACAACGAAGAGAAATGTTCACGCTTCGACCACTTTTATTTTGATATATGGAAGGTAACTACAGGACCCCAGTTCTTTTTTTTCGGATTTATGTGGTGACTCTCAAAGAAGTTCCGTTTACCGGGTGTAACGTCCTTTATTTAGTCTTAGTATTGTAATCGGAGGTTCAAAGAGTTTCCGCAGAATCTCTCCATACCGTAACCTGGTCTCAAACTATTTCAGTAAATGTGCAGGTGCAACACCTATCCTTCACAATAGGATTTAATCTGAGATCCTAATGAAATCGAGCCGAACTAATGAGGGAATTCACGGGACACATGCTTAACGAACGAACGGGCTGTAGTTAATATTCATGATACTTTGCATTGAGGTTATTGATAATACGAGAGCGAACATTTAGTTTCGTAGAAGCAGGAGGGGACAAATTCTTCCATTGGCTCTGCAGAAAAATCCCCCTTTACAAAATTTTTACAGAGTAATATATCTAATCAACATCTTCCACGATTACTTACTAGACTATGAGGTAATTTTCTAGACAAAACTCGAAAGATTGCGCACATTTCAAAGCCTATCTAGTCCTTCACCTTTGTAGGTTTAGATTTTTTGAATTTACTACCAATTTCATTAAATAAATACTAATATATTACCCTGGAAGAGGGGTTTATTACCCACGGCTCTCCTAAATTCAGGAATTATTTCCTGAATTTAAGGTAATGAAGGTAAACAGAAACACTCATTTGCATAATTTAAAAAAAAGTCTCTTTCTATGAGGATAGATTGTAGGATAGGTTGGGAATAGGTGTCAGTGTCCTATTTTCTTACGAAGAACAAAATGAAAGAGGTCATGAGGATATTTATACTGACTACAGGGCCTGTTATAAACATCAACCATACCCTTACAGGTGGGCTTCTGATGAAATCAGACAATCCTGATTTTATCATTGAATCCGTTGCTTTTCTGCTTTACATTTCTGCATTTTCCGTATATCCACAAAAAAACGATTTGGTGAAAATCCTCATTTAAGTAATCCACCTTTACTTTCTTCACCGTTCCCGCAGCCAATCCAGTAAGTTCATATAAGATATATTTCTATGCAGAATATGTCAAAAACATTTTCCGATTATTCTCAGTGCTCCGAACGGACAGGAAGAGGAAGCTCAATATATGCTTCTTACATTCTAAAAAACATTCTAAAATATTCAGAAATATTCTAGGAGAACACTAACCTCTGCTGTTCCTCTGCTTCGACAATTTGATTTGGCGAAGTTAGGCTGCTTAGAAATTGATCCAGCAAAGGAATAACCTCGGGGGCTTTTGCGGATAAGGCTTCATGGATCTCATCGAGAATATGGACAGAATCGTCGTTGAATAGGGAACAGTTCAAAGCAGTAGGAGTGCGGTTCCTTTCATCTCTAACATCTGGCGCGTTGACGTTCATCATTTTAACGAAAACTGCTGGACATGAGCTGTCGACGAATGAATTCCCCGAGATGCAAGACAAATAACAAGAAGACCGTCAATCCGTTGAACAGGTTTCACTACGAAATCCTTGAATGGGAAATATGGTGCTCTTCGTATTTCTCAAACGAGCAAAAAAAATCCTGACCAGTTGATTTTTATGATTGTGAATATAGTTCATTCTGGATGAATGATCTACTTGCATTCTAATGCCATCATATTTACATATATACATAAAAGAAAAGTTATATTTACACATCAAGTAGTTCCCCTTCCTCTTGAAGGTTTTTTTTTAAACCCAGCTTGGTTTTAACGTAGATATTCGTCAAGTAACTGTCTGTGCAACTTGATCTTCATGGAGCTCAAAGCGCTTCACTGTCGCAGAAGTTCGCTATTAGCATACCACAAGACAAGAAGAAATGTATTTATTTACTTGTACAATGTACTTTCAAAGCTAATGCGCATAATAATTGGATTTAAATCTTAGATTCACAAAACGATCAATATTGCTTAATAACGTTGGAGTAGTAACACAACACGAACTCGATTATTTTCAATGAGTATCGCCGTAAAAGAACGATGAAATCAATGGCAGTAATTACAAGAGGCGCTAAATGCTTATTGTATGGATATTCTGAAATAAAACCTGAATTCGATGGGCATTAAATCGCTGTGATTCCGTTAGAGATCATCTACTTGTTATCGCCACAATGCAAGTAGAAAAAATAAGATAAGAATGTTTGAAAATCTTGGAGAACACATTAAATATGTTAGTTTTCATAGAATAGTTTAAAACAAAGAAAATACATTAATCACATCACTTTTTCCGCCGATGACGAGATGCATCCGCTCGAGACGATACAATATCCTGGAAAAAAAAGAACTTAAAACTAATTTTTCATGAAACTTATGTCTTGCACTGGAGAAAAGTTGAAATAAGGCTTTTCAGAAATTGAATTACTCGCGCTCCTAAACGGCAGCCAGAAGGCACGAACTGACGCCACCCCCTCCTACTTGTCCTCGATCACAAAATTTTGAAACTTCTATGCCTGTGATGTTATCCTTCAAACACTCAACTCAACGGGATTTTATGTACATAGAATCGCATACTTACGGATCTCGATGGTATCTTGCCTCGAGAATTTCTGGCGCTATTTGGTTTCACACATGGATCCAACGGAGGCTCTGAAACACGATTAGTGCCAATCAACAACCAATCAACTCAATTTGAAACGACAATTTTTTTAAAAGTCTTCTCGAGAAGAACAGATTATTGAAAATATCACGATTATACTACTACGACATATTTTCACTCAATCACCGCCTATTTGTTTCGACATCTCACTCTAACAAAGGACTAAACAAAGCCACCAACTATTACAAGTTGAGAGGAAAAAGATCATGACCACACCTATATTCTCTCCATAGCTCGACGATCTCATAGGGAACAATCGGTCCATCGCAGCACCACTTCTAGAGGACGGAATTGCTGACAACGCGTTACGGTACCCATTCGTTATTGCACGCAACGCTTCTCCCTCCATTTGACCCCGATACTGTACGAGGTTTTCTTCATAGTCGGCTACCTGGAGGTAAACCATAGGATTTAGTTTAGTGAAACTCAATTACAATTTAGTTTTTTCAAAAAAATTTCAACTTAGAAGTGGGCATAGAGACAAAGGAACCTTTTCTTCTGCCGCAAGTGCACGTCTTTCTGCCTCTTCTAATTGACTATCGATCAATTTTAGTTGTTTTTGCAATTCCATTATTTTGATTTTCGCCAGGCGTTCTCTCTCTGCATCCACAGCCTTTGTTTCCTCCAAGTAATGATCCTAAGAAATGAAAAAAGTAATTCTAGCACACTCTTGCCGACTTATACTATATGGAGAAGGTAAGCATGTTGTGCTATTCCATCATCTCCTTTTCAGAGTCATTATTATAACCATAGATGCGATAGTCGGAGCCGATGCTCTGACCCCCTTCACTTTTGAACGGTTGGGGAAGGGACCTCCTTCACTTTTAAACTGTTGGGGAAGGGACTTCCTTCACTTTTAAACGGTTGGCGAAATTACCCCCTTCACTTCTGGGCGGTTCGCGAAGGGACCCCCTTCACTTGAGCTGCACCCCATGAGCTAAACCCCCTTCACCTGAGGAGGGTCTAAAAATCTTTATCGCACTACTCTTGTGTGGAAAGCGAAAGAGCCGTAGTGACCGACTCAAACGCAGCTTTCTGGTATGGATGACTTGGAAAAGCACATTTTGGAAACAAATTCGTATAATGTAGTTGCATGAGAACTTCACACATTAGAATTACTCGACGATTGTCAGTTATGAAAGAATATCAAGCTTCTCTTGATATTCATCTAAATGCGTTTTAAAAAAATACCATCTGTTTGGTGATCTCCATTTCCCTCCTCCGAACTCGCAACTCTGATGCATCCTCTACATGTTTTAGCTTCTCTCTCAGCTCACGAATTTCTTGATCCCGCGTAGCTATCTGAAACGCAAAGAAATAGAGAGCAAAATATTTTGTGAGTACAGAAATCATTTCCTCTAGAGTTTGTAAGAGACATCACAAAAAAAACGAACGAAAAAAAAAACGACAAATGTACTGAAATGATAACCTCGACTGAGTGCTTCTCTTGCTCTTCCGAAAAAAAAAAAGATTTTTTAAAGCAGTCCACGAGTCTGACGTGATATGGGTTCTCCAGGGGAAAGTTGGGTGTGAGGTTGTAGATAGCCTGATCCGGGGTGGTTGCACTCATCTCTCCCCTAATCGTCGTAAAGAAAACGGTGTGTGAACCGCTTTGATTCCTAAGATGTACGTTAGAACGTTCACCCTTGCGCACGCTACAGCCCCCTCAGCAGCCTACTCATTGGGTTTAGTTGAACAAGTCAAGTTGGTGAGTAGGCATCACTAATCTTCGACCGCTGCGGAGCTGGATACAGCGCGTTCACAAGAACGTCTTCTTCCACACCGTTTTTTTTCGACGATTAGAGAGAGATGAGCAGAACCACACCGGATAGCGCTACCTACAACCCCATTTTCAGCTTTCCATTGGGAGACCCAGACCGCATCAGATTCGTGTTTTCGACTTCTTCTGCCAAGTTTTTCGTCTACTCAGACAAATATGTGCACCCAAGGTCACAGAAACAAGAATTTTGTGACAGTAGGGTGTGGTAGAGGGGCGAGGGGATGGGGAAAGAGAAATTTGGGGGTTGTAAAGGATATCATGATTTTGGAATATCAATTCCTCCAAAATCGATGATAATAAACTAGATGCTCCAGGAACTCCTATCTTCAAGAAATTTAACGTTTTCATTTTTGCAAAAAGTAGAGATTTTAGATTTGCATAACGGAACATGTACTTAAAGAGTTAAAATAGATGGTCAAAAGGACGGAACAGATGATTTGGCAGACAATGGAAACAAGAGAAAGTTCCCACGTAAATGTAAACATTGACCATGTCTACTCATTCGATGTCACACAAAGGTCAAATTTCACAGAAAATCTCTAGGAAAAGAAAAATAACAGGCGGAACCTTCAATAAGGAAGCATGCAACGAGATACCTCTGCTCTTGCCACAGCTAGTGCATCTTCTTTTGCGTCCAAGCGTGATTGAAGATCATGTACTCGAGCATCATTTTCTAAATACAGTAGGCATGCTATGAAGCCGAATTTCAGGTACGAAATCCAAGCTAGTCGAACAAACATATCAAGTCTCTAGATTTCTCCCCTGATCCTTGAATGTTCATCAAAAATCTTGGGAAGAATGGAAGAAAAGAGCCACACAGAGGAACAAAATATGAAGGGATCTGGCAACTTAAGCTAATCAAAGAAAACCGAACTGACGTTCAAGTTTTTGATCAAGTTGGTCGCTATGATTCTGAAGAGAATCCCGTTCAAATCGCAGCATATCCAAGTGCTTATTCGCTTCTTTGAGCTCCTAAATTGGAAGTAGATCCTTGTATATTGAAATCTTCTAAATGCTCAACTAATAACGAGAAAGGGACCGTCCATTACCTCTTTCTTCGCCTCTAGTTGAGCAGATGTTTGTTTTAATTGATTTTGTAACGTGTTACTCTGTGCCAGTGAAAGGGCGTGTTTCTGAAAATATCAGTCCACCATCAGCACCCACTACATCACCATGATGGACCAACCTGTTTTAACTTCGTGATCTCTTTTGACGATGTCTGTTGTAAATCACTCAGACCATCTGTTGCCTGCTTTGCAATTCTGCGTGCCTGATAGAGTATTTTTTGAAATTTCTTAGCAAATGCAACGCATAAAACCTGCGGTGTGTGTACCCATGTTATACGTAGACACCCGAAATAAGGAAAGCGCAGAATGAAGCTAAACAATCGGAATACTAGCACGAAAATCTTGTGCTCACCTGATCAAGTACGTTGACCTGTGTACGCATTATATGTATCCTCAGCACTTCCACCGCATCCTGAAAAAGAATTTTTATAGGTACATAAAAGCTGACAAACACAGAACAACACACTAAAAAAGACTTCATAATCGCTCGAATCCCAAAGCTGAGAACCCGGGGAAATAAACAATGAAGTGCGGATGCGAACCTACATCGTCTTACGCTAGATGAGTTGTTTAAAGAACGAGTACGGTACATTGAAAGAGCACCTTGTACAACTTACACTGAGTTCTCGATTTCTTTTATGTAGTTGGTCTTTCTCTCGTTCGTTAACGTGGCATCGAAGAGCATATCGCTGCAACTGTGCACGAGCCTCTTTCTCGCTTAGTTTCTAGAACAAAAAAGTTCTTCATTCTCAAATCCTTTTATAAAAGCTGGCTTAGGATTTTTCTGAAACTTAGCGCGAAAAGTAAAATTGGGCCAACAAAGGCAAAATAAGAAAAGTAGGCAACACAATCTAGAGAACGTGAATAAGTGATAATTCACAAACATTTCACCAACGAAAACTCGCATTAACTGAAAGTTTGCATAAACTAAAAGTTTATTTGCAGTCCGTCAACTGTCCTCCTACTCAAAATTACTGGGATTGGGTGCAGGATTCCGGACCGCATTTTTCTAATACCATTCCAAGTAGACTCACTCCAAGTTCTTGTACTTCAGCATCGTAAGTTTCAAAGTTTCTTGCGAAAAAGCTACCATCGCCATAAACAGCGGCAGCACGTTCCATATCTTCTGTTAATTTTGTAAACATGGTATCCACGTGACTGGCCAGTCTAGAAACAATTTGCGCATAACTGTAGTTCAGACCCTCAGATAAGACAGCGAAATGCATTCTCACTATCCCTCCATCCATCACACCTTCACATTGAACAAATTAAAAAGATTTCAATATTCCATTTAGGAGTAATCGATGATCAAACATGAAAAAAAAAGAAATAAAATAAATGAAAGGCAGGAAAACCAATTGCGTTAGGGATACGGTGAAACTATTCACAAACGAAAACAAGAAGCAAAACCTCTCGCTGGAGATTGTTGGCATCTTTCCAAATCTTTCCTCATGAGTGTCTTCATCTTCTTCCCATAGATCATCTTCAGGCTCCAGCCCGTCAACAACATGACTAGACTCGGAATTGTGCCTGCAACACAAATATTACTCTTCGCATATATAACATTACTTAGATAATATATTATATAAACTATATATAATCCCATTAACAGAATTGCGAAGTACTTCTGATTCCTAGAGATCATGATTTTCACAACCCTCATATACTCGAAGCCTGAACAGTTTCTCATGGTGAACTATAAATAACGAACATTAGCTCACCCATTTCCGTTATGGTGATTTACGAACAGTTTCCTGGACGAAGCAGGACGATGATGGTGACTACTGTTATACTTCACTGCTTCAGCGCCCGCAGGGATGGATGAACTAGTAGATTCCACAGGTGAAGAGTGCTGGCTACTCATCTAAAGAGTTCTGAAACATCACCAAGAGTACCATGAGAGCACATGGAATGAATACTTCTATTATTTCAGTACTAATTGACTGGAGAAGTCATGTCCGTATGAAAAATGATTAAGCCCTTCTGGATAAGAACGCAACTCGTCAAAAAAAAAGACACAAAGAAAAGAAACTTCTTAGCAGTGTCGACATGAAACCCTATTTTGCAAGGGAACGAACATTGTGGCAAACACTGAATTTGGAAACATTATCACAAGCAGTTGGAACGTAAAGAATAGAGAATACATTGTAGAAAGAAGAATGGATCAATGTTCGACCATACTGTAGCTACAAAGGATTTTCCTGCCAGCCGAACTAGAAAAAAGGAGAAAATCTCCGTTGGAACCATGCATGATTCGAATGGGTGGATCCTAGTTTCCAATCTATGGAGGCTAAAAATAAGAATGCGAACAAACGCATTCGTTGTCGATTCGCACAAGAGCGCAACCTTTCATGCAATGGCGTTTTATGCTGTATCAGCGCACAATTTAAGCGCGTTTATTGCTTAACAAACTTTGTCTTCATCTGCCTCGACCGGACCTGTAGGGAAAAGATAGGTAGCACCTCCATAAAAATTGTACATAGTTTCGCTTTTTTCCTTTCTCAAGGAAGAATAGAAAATAAAGTGAGATTTTGACAAACCAGTATTGAAGTAGGAAATCCTACAAATAGTTTCATATAACTAAATAGAAGCACAGAATTTTATTTAGCTTACCGTGCGTATGATTAACACGATTCAACCACCCTTATTGCCTTAAAATGATTCAGCAAATAATCTTCAAACAACATTTCAAAAGTAAATGAATACGCGAAAGTTGATAAAAACATGAAGTTTTCAGTATACCAATGGACGATAAACGAGACGAAAACAAGAAAACAAATCTCACACGAGATCCGTTCGCCAATGGAGACAAAGATGTAAAAATCAGGATGGTAAACTTGGCAAGTATAAAGCAAAATCGACTGGAATTTACAAGATGCTTAACATGCGAGACAAAAGAATTCTTAATCGATAAAAGATCATAGAGAGAACGACACTTAGCCATACGCTTCATATCAGTCCAAATTTACAATCTCCACTGTCTTCGCCGTCTCGACACTCAACTCCTGTTCCACATCAAATGATGCGATCATTTCCGCTTCTGTTTCAGCTTCTTTTTCAAGTAGCTGTAACCGTCATTCCAATCACTACCAAAAACATCGTATGAAACCGAATCCAAACAAAAGTCGTATTTCCTCTACCTTATCAATATCGGCCTTCATTTCTGTATAGAAACTCTTCACCTTATCCGAAGTTTTCGTGCCTAGCACTTCTGCGACTGCTTCAAAATCTCTCCCGTAACGAAGCAAGCCTTAAACGAAGAACTGAATTAATAACGAGAAAAAAAAAGAGAAACGGTATAGATTTTCACGAATCACAAGAAAAAACGCATACAGTGGAAAGCAATGATCCGTTCCTCTTCGGTCCAGGTATGACTTCCTCTCACACGATCTCGACGAGAACTACCCTCTTCATCCCTCCTGTCTTCTTTAGAAACGAGATATCTGGATTTACAGATAACAGGAAATACTCAACTTGTCAGTTCGTTGCTAAACTCTTCGCTCACCTGAACGAATCTAGACCATTCATGAGGCCTTCGGCTCGTTGTGCTTTGAGACTACATTCAAGACGTACAGCTCTTGAGCGGACTTTTGTTAACTCTCGCATTGCCACCCTAGGCTCAGCAATGTAGAGTAAATTAAATTAGCAATGTAGATTCACATTAGAGAAGCACAAGTTATTCAACCTACTTGGTTTCCTCGTGACATTTGGTTTTAGGCGACTGGACAACCTGGACACCATCGTTGTCACTCTCGTTCATTTCCGCATATTGTGCCATTTCAACGAACTCATTTGCGATATCTTGCATATCTTAGAGAGAGTGATTCGACTAGTATAATAAAAATTAACTACACGGATACTAACATACCTTCGGGGCACTTGCGCACCTTTCGCTGTCGGAATTCATTTATCGCTGAAGCGTAGTTACAAGGTCGATGCTTGCGCATTAACCTATAAGCATATTTCGAGGTTAACTGCTGTAAACACATTCAGAACTCCAGATCATCTCACTTATAATACATTCGGCACACATAGCAGAGCTTAACTTCATCAATTGGATGCAACGTATGACACTCCTCACCGCAGTTGTCGCACAGGCCGTCTTCATAGTCAAGTTCGTCATCAGAACTGAACATCTGATGAATTGTTTCAGTAACGGTGTTGCGCAGCTCAATATTATTCACTGACAAATTTTTGCTTTAAGGCAGCATACCACGAATCTGGGGTGATACGGATTTCAGGTGGAGGTCCGTATGCGGGGTCGTAGATTATGGAGACCGGGGTGATTCCGCTCATCTCTCTCTGGACCATTGCAAGCAGCCGGCCCCTGAATACTGTTTTGTACGATGCCTTCTATTGCAGCGCGCCACCCTTGCACGCGTAGCGTCCCTTACTGCCTATCGGGGCGATCCGATCTTATTTCCGACGAATCGCAGGGCGGAGGCGGCGCAATGGATGGAGCGTTGCAATAGATGGCGTCGTACAAAACAGCATTCTAGAAACGGCTGTTTGCAGTGATGCAGGGAGAGATGAGCGGAACTACCCCCGTCTCCATAATCTACGACTCTGTATATGTATATTCCACCTGAAATCCGCACCACCTAGATTCGTGGTATGCTGCCTTTAAACGAACAAAAGAAGTTACAAAAGTGGAGATAAGGTTGATATACTTAACAAGCATGAAAAGAATTAAAAGGATTAATAATAATTCAACGACAGAACAAAGAAAAAGTAACAAAAGCCTTATCACTAAACAGACAAGATTACTCCCGTAACAAATGCTACAATCTCAAAAATGACAAATTATCAGGATGTATAAGATGCGACCACCATATAAAAACATCTGCTTAATCAAGTGATTCCCATTTCAAATCTCGTCTAGCACTGGAAACAGCCTCTTAAAGTCACTCAGACATCGCGGGATCTTAGCCACAACCAGCCCATGACTGCCGTACACATTACGAGCGGCAGCACTCAAGATGATAACGATAAATCCTCATCAACAAGAGGTTCAGTGGTTTCGAGAGAATGCAATACTTGTCATCATTCTTTAGTAACCAACGCAGACTCGAACAACACAAGGTTAGTGCAAGGAACTCATTTTAGGGCCGATAATAGTATTCTCATTTCAGGTTCAAGTTGAAACCTGGTGAAAATATGTTTGACTTTGAAGGTTCAACAGCATCCACTCAGAGCCTGTCATCGTTTCTGCATTTGCTCGCCGCTTCTAACGTTTATCGGATGTTTTTCGCTTATACCCAAGTGTTGCAAGTTGGTATCAAGGGGAATCCTCAAAAAGGGGATTGTTCTTTTAAAAACATTTTTCTTCAGCACGATACGCATCGATGTAGTACAGCCTACCACAAGTACGGTCACTGCAACAGGTTTTGTGATATTCCATGCATAGAAGAAACAAGGGTACATGTAAAGTTAGTGCAAGATGATAATATAGATTTCATTATGAGATGGGACGATCCAAGGGCGATGCTGAAACTTACGCTGCTACTGCAACAACAGATCAACCATCCAAGTCTGCTCAGTCCAGAACGAACCATCACAAACAGGTTATGCGAAGCTAGATTGATAGTGCTGATCAAGATTCAAACCGACGTTACTGAAAACCAGATGATGTTCCGACTAGACCACATTTTTGCGATGATACTCAGCACTACAAGCGAATTCCGGCCATACCCTTACATTTACTGTTATGTTTCGTCATGGATGTATGGTCGGATTAAGAGAACTCAAAACTGCAAATGCGGACAGGTCGCTTTTACCTGAATATGCAACATCCTTCGGCGACAATGGTGATACAAATGAGCAACAGATGTAAACCCTCAAAGGAACACGATGGGGTAGCAACAGCGATGTGTTTTGACTTAAAAGTGCATAAACAATTGTTAATAGCACGTGCAACATATTAATAAGACACTAATGAGTTCAGCAAATGTAACTGTGTTACAGTTATGAACTTTTGTGGTTTCTTTGAGCTTTCGACACAGCTGCGGGGTTGGCACTTGCCACAATCACCTTCTGCAAAAACACTCCCGCTATAATGACCGAACCTCGGCAAAAGAAATGATCAGTGCTGGTGGTTGGAAATTTCCAAGAATTCCAAAATTTCATTATCACATACCAAACCTCACGGTCATTCGCAATTTAATCCTACGTTCACGACAAAAAAAGCTTTTTGTCTCTGCCAACGGGCAGAGACAGGGAAGCTTTTTTTTGTCGCTTTAAAATGATGTAATCATCATGAATAGGAGCGGCCATAAGGAGATCACCGTCACCAACATGTACGAGGTATACCATTAAGGTTAGACAATAGCACAACACTCAATTGTTGCCAGCAGCGATTAAAATTCCGCTACCACTTGCTCCATCTCAACATCATTCTCTCAATTTCCAAGATTCAATTGATCTCTAATTCGTTCCAGGAACATCTCAGAAGAACATGACTACATTCACGCAAACTGGGTAGATGGCTATAGGGAGCCTAAGAAATTTATACTAACCCAAGCACCTCTTTCACAAACGATCGACCAATTTTGGAACATGGTCTGGCAGGAGAAGTGTTTGATAGTGGTCTCTATGATTCAGATGTTCGATGTCAATGGAGCGGAAGTCAGTCTCCAAAGATTATTTGTTACGACTTATCTAGTCTAGTCTTTACTTCAGTGGAGTGTACCCTATATCCCGAAAAAAACGGGAGAGAAACGTAGTGTTAGTGATATTATGCTGGTTCATTGCGGCACCCGTTGCATACGACAAACTTATGATGCGACGGTGATCAAAGTTTGTGACGTGTTTCATTTCTTCCACACCGGAAATAAATCGACCAACCTTTAATTTAAAAAAAAAACTTCTTCAAGGCTACCAGAAATGGATCCGAAAGGCGGTTACTTCACCTCTGTTACTTTGCTTGGGGGCATAGAGGAACACCTCGAAAACCAACAGAAGTGCTAAATTTCGTCGCAGATCTTAACTATAATAGAGAACTACTCGCAAAAGAAGCCGTCGAAGCCGGATGGCTGAAATCAAATGAAAAGTGGGTTGCATTAATATCGAGATGGCATTGTACCACCAATACGTATTCAGTAGCCCAATAACCATTCACTGTCTTACTGGTGTGGCACGAAGCGCTACATTAGTAGCTCTGGATATATGTCTCAGAAAGCTCGATGACACAGCGAGCAGGCCTTGCGGTCCTCTCGCAGACATCGAAGATGTTGTGCTAAGACTGAGAACACAGCGTGCTATGGCTATGCAGGTTAGGTGATCTTTAGTCCCACAAACGAGGAGTATCCATGGTACCTGTGACAATTTTCTTTTTTCAGAAAGCTGAACAGTATCTCTTCCTGCACCTGGCAGTTCTTGAGTATGCTGTTCGTCAAAGATACATCGCAGATGAAACCTATGGTGAGATCAATCTCGAAGGGTTCTTTTACGAACCACGGCATGAAGCTGACGAAAGTGGAAGTTCCAAGCTAATTTCGAGCGAAAACACAACAACTGCAGAATCGAACCAGCAAGATGAGAATTCTTCCAAAACAAAAAGCGAAAAAGGCAATGACAAAAACAAAAATTCAAATAGTTTCAAATAGCTTACTGAAGTACTTTAAATGGCATGCATTGGTTCAGTTTCAAATATCCATCAAAAGTCTCTGCGTCATTCCCAATAAATAAAGGTCGTAATTGTTTTTGGTGTAAAAAATGTTTCACCACATTAACACTTGCAGTTTCCTGAGTAATGAGAACAATCAAATTCGTGCAGCTGATTATGACAGAAGCGAACATCTATGAGAAATTATTCAGAAACACGAACTAATCTTTGCTTCAGAGCAGTGGCTTTTCAACTTCACCTTTTTTTTCTAATCAAAAGATTCGAGTACGGCCTGCATAAAAAATGCCGCGGTCCGTCTGCGGCCCCGTTTTCAAGCAGAATTCATACTATGCTATTCAAAAGTTAGAAACGAATGACACAAATCTGGCAGCGAGTGTTTAGCTGAGGAATTTTGACGGGCCGAGTAGTGAATAAGGAATCATAAAGAATGTTTGTGATACTCGATCAGATCAATTGAGTCAGGAGTTTTAGCAGATGTTAAGCTCCCAAATCAGGAAAAAAGGTGCCTCAACGGTGGTTAGTGCTCTAGGGCCCAAAGGTGAAACAGTGTCGTTGTTTCAGTTTGTTTGTTCTGTGCACTAGCCATGTTAAACCGACAAAATGTTGTAACGACCAACTGGTTATGTTACATCTTTAAACATTCATCAGTGCTGTAGTGTTACCGCTATGACTAAAATTACTCTAATTTCTCTGAATGCCGTCCCGTCTTATATGTCACGTGTAATCCTTCTAACTTTACCCAAATACAGTTTTTGCTCTCTTCCGACGATGACAAAGCTTTCAGAAGCGAACAGCTTTTTGAAAATGAAAGGCAAGAAAGTGTTCATCTTTCTGCTGCTCAATGATTCTAGTTATCATTCGAGAGAAAAAGGGATGATGTCTTATCTGATATCGTTCATGAAGTTCTTACAGTAATTTGTTAACTCTGGCAATCACACATGGGATCAGTCATTAGACTGAAACACTTGCCTGTTTTCATATCTTTCGGCTAGGCTAGTTAAAATGCAGCAGTAATGGAAGCAGTTGCATCTAATATTATATCATGTGAACGAACCCCTCCTCATCATCGGAATCATCCGCCATTCTGCTGTCGAACAAACTCTTGTAGTCGGTGTCCTTCTTTGTATTATAATAGAACTGAATGATTGATGCCATTGAACGATGTGGCATCTAGAAAAACTCCAATTATGAACTAGACACAAAATCAAAGAAAACAGAAAGAAAAAGACGATGTTAATGAACATCACAAATTATTCGAGAAAAGTGAAACGAACCGTCTGACGAATCTTATCAAATCGTTTTCCAAACATATGAAAAGCTTGTTTGAACAGAATACGGTCATCTTCACACCATTCCTCTGTTATAAGACGACGTCTTTTCACCTTTTCTCTTGCTATACCAAAGTCGAAATTAGACTTCTGTAGTATATATAAAGCCTGAAAAGGGAAAAAAAAATTCCTGAAAAGTAAAAAGACGTACAGTGGGAAGAAAAAAGTTGGAAAACTCATCGCTCTCGAAGTAAGTTTCCAATCAAGACTCAAAATTAACCCTGGCACATCTATAATGTACATGCAGATTCAAAATCTTTGAAATTAGCATCTCTTCGAAACACGGTTTCTAAGAACATACGAGACATAAAATTGTGTAAGAGATAGTTCATACTCAGAAGGAAATTGACAAACAAAGACGAAAACTAATGAAAGATGGCCGCAATAAACTGTTGTGTCACCTTATATCGCAATTTGAAATGATTGGCTCTTTTTCTGAACAACTCACTCTATCATAAGTCAGCTTGTACACACCAATCGCATCTTCACAATAATCCATAAGCTTCGTTTCATCCAGATCACCAGGTGGGCGCCACATGACCTATGATGGACATTTTTTGTGGTAATGATCCAGAGGAAAACAGTTTCCAATTGCAACGATAGGCGAGACGAAAGTCGGCTATGAAACTGAAGAAAGAAAGCGATTCCAAAGTACTCACATACTCCCTTTCATCTTCCTCTTCTGATAATTGTGGGAGAAGATTATCGTCCTTTTGAGACTCGTCTACACGTGCTTGGAAATCGTCACCAACATTGATTTTACGATCAGCACTGCTCAACATTGCTGAAATATTTTATTTTACGTAAAGATAGAAAAAAACATTTCACAGCAAAACCCAGCGTTAAATTTTCATTTCTATAAAGTTTCTGGCGTTAATCAATCCGCTTGGGATGCGCCCCAACGTTCACTTCAATTCAGAATCGTTTGAGGTTTACAAACGTGTATCTGGCCTATACAATGACTTGCAGTGGCTAGCCGATGTGTCAAGTCAGTGCTTTTATCCTCCCAGACAAGCTTGGTAACTATTTATCGACCCCAGAGGGATGAAAGGCTTGGTGAGCACTGGGGCGGATTCGAACCTCCGATTGATCGTGCAGGAAGCGGAACCTCTAACCGCTATAGCGTACCAATTTTAATTCAATAGTAACTCACCTTTATGGTCGCTCTCAATATCCTCGTCCTTTTCGTCATCATCGACTTCATCATCTGTTTCGTTTCGTCTGGCTCTTGAACGCCTGGCACGTTTCGTTGGTGTTTTCTGAGAGAAAAAAAAAATACAGCATATAATGACAGTGATTGGAAACATTAGAAAACATCATATAATGGAAGCTCACCTTCGCCGGAGAGTCTCCATTCGTTTTCGATTTTTCTTCCGTATCTGTGTGCTGGGTGTCGTTTGAGGTTTCCTCCTTGATCTCAACAGTAGAGTGAAGAGTGCTCTAAACTGATGGATACACGACAACAAAGGAAACGATGGAAGATAACAAAAAGAAGTTAAACCCCAGGCGGTCGAGACGGAGTGAAAAAAGTGATGGTGCATACGTGTAGTATGTTGAAGCAAAGAGGTGGGATGAGAAAGAAGTACACGAAGGAGAATGAAAAGTCGAAAATTAAGAAAAAAAGAACACTTAGTGGTGGGCTAAGGTATCTATGAATAGTTGAAAAAAGAAAAAAAAAGAGGACAAATGCTACACTTTTCTAGAACAATGATGGTCAGGATAAGTGCAAGAAAAAGCGTCTCAATTCAACTCAAAACCGTCTTAAACTACCCAGTTCTTCAATGATATGAAGAGAATCATGTAAAAAAGGATTTAAAACGTACTTCTTCGGAATGTGCGTCTGAATGCATCTCCGAAGGGGCATTTGACGGTTCGTCAATCTCCATTTCATGATCAAGTATTGACTCGTCTATATCCTCATCAATAGTTAGATTCGCCCCTTCGACTGGTTCATCCAAAATCGATTCATCCACTTCTTCTGATTTTGTGTCCGATGACATCTCTGAACAAATACTTAGACGTAACCTCAAAGTGTCCTCAAAGTCACTAGTTTGACCGACATAAAAACTCATGCAACTGAGCTGGAATTTTACGACTTTGTTCAAACATGGGCCTTACACTGACAAAATGGATGGCCATAATAACAATGAGGTTTCTTCTGATTTGGAGTGACCTCTATTCAACAAGAATTCCTCACTGTGCGTCGAAACTACACTATTCGACCGCATCAAACAAGGGAAGTGAAAAGCCAAAAGAACTAGAATATTCTACAAAAAAAAAATGTCTCTGAAAGATTGGACACCCTCGCAGCTCTGCACTATCCCCACCGTCTCGCCGACGGCGCGGCTGCGTCGCGGCGGATCTGGCTGGGTCATGTTATAGCGCTGGTACGTTCTGCATACGTGTGGACATTCCTCTCTTTCGTGGTGTCTTGAACGATTGCAAGCTTACATGCTCTTAGGGAGATATACTTCTTGCTATTGTTATACATTAGCTGTTCACTTTTACTTGCAATAGTAGCGGAAGCATGATCACCTATCATTTCGAAAGGCGAACAGGTATGGACGATGGCTCGTATCTAAACTCACACCCGGCGGGGAAATAGGGTGAGTTCATCTCACTTTATCTCACCGGTCTGCGGAGGCTCCACTCATTGGACCAATGCTATGTGCGCCGCGAAATCCGAAACAGTAGAGTGGGTAACCACTCCCCCCGTTGTTTCAGGGGAGTAGGCTCAGAGCAAGCTTTTGGGTTTGCCCATGAGGTCTGGAGTTTTTTTTTCAGTTCAGGTTTCCACAAAAATAAACAAAAAATGAATAAAAAGTCAGTCAATAATGTGTACTCATTTGTTGTCTACAACTTGACGGGCAAGCAAGCCGACGGAAGATCGTGGTTCTTTGTTTACCGTCGTTGTCGTTCAAACCACGCGGAACCCATGCACACAACTTTTGAACCGTGGTTCAACGGAATATATTTATTGCGCATTAGGCAGAGGTCGGTGCAATTAATGTGAGCGAACTAATGAGTGGGCAGAGCGTTGTTTGCCGCACTCTTGGGTGGTACAAGTAGTTATGCCACGAAAATAACCATAGCAGCAAACGATAATTTATACCACACCCTTTATCTATCATCGGGGTCGATGATAAAACCTACTACCAATAAACAAGTGGTTGGCTTTCTTGAATGTGCACATGTATTTGCAGAATGGAATTGAAGACCAAGTGGTATCGGAAACCCAATGGCAAGAAATTTCAGCCCGGCACCTTTCAGCGCATCCCACAAAATTAAAAACTCCATTATAGGTAGCATGTATAGGACGGCGACAAGTGTTGCGAAGAGCAGCCAAGAAAAACATGGCTTGTTAACCTGGCCAACAAAGTGGATATTTCTAATATGTAGATGACTGGGGATTGTGTCACTCGACAAACACCACTTCTCTCCCGAAGGCCTAACATCGTGAACGGAGAGATACCGTTTTGTCTACCTTACATATGTGATGATATGAGCAGAGCGGTAACGGAGCTGTCTACGCAAAGGGTGTCTGCAGAACGACGTGGAGTTATAGAGATACCATCAGCGAACCTCAATTGTCAGCTGGTACGTAATCGTGCGTATGACCTGATCTGCACAACTCCCAACTGCCATATGGAAGAGAGAGTTATTGCATGGGATCAGGAGTGATGAATCGTATCACAAACATTTCGTGTGGTGACCACTATATAGGGGAAATGGGGTGCCCTCCGTGTATTCGCTTCAAGGAGCGTCTAGATGAACCCGAAAAATCTAAACTCTTACCCTACTCGGAACGCATCGTAGAATGTGTCATCAAAACTCCGAAATTGGGGTAGAAATTACAAAACTATCCTTCGAATCCGAGCGCGCAGAACACTAGGGGCATAACCAACGAAAGCCCATAAATGAACATTGCAATCACAAACAATCTAGCCCCTTATCAATATATGTGCGGGTTTTGATTTACGGGGCCTATAAAAACCCTTGTGATTCATAGCTGCGGTAAGTGGTGGTCTTTTACGCTACCAAATGTCAGCAAATGAAGTAAGCGCTAGTCGATGTGTTGTTGTTCGAGTTTGTACATCGTTTGAATGCTTTCTGTAGGGTGATGAGCCTCTTGAGAGAACAAGTCACTGATTTCTTCGACTTTACCAGGCTCTGACAAGGCGTTAACTCCGAAGTATAAGCTGTTAGTTATTAAAGAAGATTAGAACCAATCTTGGCTACATCTCAAGCAAATCAATCAAAACTACACGTTAAATCATGTCAAGATTCCAGGACAGTCAGAAGGACAGGAAACATGGGCACAACTTTTGAACCTTTCCAATCGAGTGAAGGTAACCCTTTGTTGTATTGCGGGAGTAGGCCCATCTAAACACTACTTAAGCGATTGTTTGAGCGGCTATTCGATCTGACCCCAATGAATCCATTCCCTAGTGTCACTTTCCAATCGTCTATAAACACAGGTAAGTTATTACGACATGTGTATTCTATCTCGTTGCGAGTGGTTTTCGCATTTGAATGATCTTTATTTCTTGAAGTGTGCTAGCTAGTTGTGTTTACGAGGAACTTAATTTTGATTCTTTGCTCAAGTAACCCACAACACGTACATTCTATTAGAAAATGTATTTTTTTCACTTTCCTCGTTTTTGCTGACTATTCGCCGCACTCACTACATCGCAAATAATAATAATATGACTTTACAATCTCCTACAAGCTGCCTAAGGTGAGTTGTTTTTAGATGTCTCTTGAATGTCGCAACCTTCCGCTTCATGGTTAGCTTCCGCGAAATATGCTAGCCTGAAGTTGTGTCTGAACTTTAATGATTAGTGACTTTTACAACTCACAGGTGGCACAGTCTTTCGCGTTAAAGCACTATTTATGTAGTTAGAAATTGGATTTATTTTTCGAGTTGTTCCCATATGCGCACATTTCTCACATGTATATCTCTACACTTCAGATTCTTCAAACAGCATTCTATTTTATTGCAATAATGATTTGTAGTCGTTTGAGATGAGGATTTCCAGAAATCCATTGTGATCTATAACAACGCATCGTATACATCAATATTTTCCTTTCACTTCATCTTGCTTCGTTTCTGTTCATATTTTACTTCGAGTGCATCAAAACCTACCTATATCAAATCTCATGTAATGCAATTGATTTTTGTCACATTTGCCATTTTTTTCGGTGAATTTTCCAACTTCGTTTTGAACACAGCGGCAGTTTTCACAAGTAGTAAATAGATCCATGAAACCTTATTTGCCTTTGTTACCGACCTCTTATTCTGCCAATTCATTCAGCGGACTGTGTATGGCAAAGATCTCGCATTTCGCAAAGACTGGTCCTGTGTGGAACAATGGACCACTATTTGTCGTTATTTCGCAATGCAGAAAAGGGTGACATTTGTATCTCGTTGTCTCTATATCAATATCCGCCATGTTGTCCTCCTCTCATGAACTATGGGACTATTCCATTTGCACAAAAATACTTCTAAGAAAAAAAATCTGTACTCTCAACTGAGAGTGACCGGCAAGTATTCTGACCAACAGATAGTTCAGGTTAACCAGGAAGTTAAGAAGAAGTCCAGCTTATCGAAGCCTATACCTGAAGTACCTAGCATGCATGGCCCTGTTTGTGATGAGGGTTTAACGGACCACGAAAAAATAGCCTGTCACGGCGGAGACAACCATAGGAAAAATGGCGCTAACGGTAACGCGCAGTACCATACGGTTTAATGCTCACATTTGATGTAGTTGGAGAATTCGAGGTAGGTCGTATTCACTGAATTGCACTGAATATAAATAGATTGTGGTCTTCTCAGTTCGAAGTTTGCAACATTCCAGGAATGGCTGCATGAGCAGTGTGAAAGAATTGACGCTAGTTTTTTCAAGCGATCAAGTTATGTCAAGAGTTCCTCGTACTTTCTAAGGTGGTAATAAAATATGAATTTTGCTTGCAAAATATAGCCTAATTGCTTAGGTGTGATCAGGCTGGCACGTATCAAAAGTCAACTACTTCAAAGGTCACATTTAGTAAAACAGATGTCATGGGTTGTTCAAGTTTTATGAACGTCCACATAAAAGGATGACGGTCACGATATAGAGCCTGCGCTGCTCCGTCTTAACACATGCACTAGGACAACCAAATACTCAAAAGGAACGTCACCAGATTAGTTACGGTTAAAAAAATCAGAATTTGTTTGTTTCGCCTACTTTTGTGCTACCTGCGCATAAATTCTTCAGGCTCGCATTCAAGCACAAGTAAAGAAGGATCTCAGCTAACTTCTTCTCATTGGTGACCTTACCTACTTTGAGTCACGCTTCGGTCGAATACTCGCTTTTCTCGAAACAGAAGGCCAAACTGCAATGGCTAATTATCTTAGGGAAAACTACTTAGCAAAGTATCGAACCGTTTTGGATTCACTTGCCTTTTCCCGAAAAGCTTTTCAAGGCAGAAAGGCCTTCCAGTTGGATATTTCCAAACAAAGATGCTGTGATGGACAAGACGATGATTAGTGAAAGCCGACATCTGCGCCTAAAAAAGGATGCCTACAGAAACGCCAACTCAGGAGCCGAATTTGTGGTCGAACTGCTAATCAGAGCTGTGGAGGACTTGGCTGATTCAACCGCAATTAAGGTGGAAAGTTTTTGCAAATGTTTGAAATACAATATATTCACAAGTGATGTTTGTAGGATCGGCATCGACTCGCAGCATTCTCTTTTCGTATTTAGCAGTCCATTAAACGTCATAGATGAGCGTTGAAGCTTTACGAGAGCAGGGCTGAGAAGGTGGAGCGAGTCGTGGAAAAGAAATTGCAAGTTCAAAGAAAGGATGTGACGGAAAAATACCGAGTGGTATACTTGGGCGAATGCTCGTGTAACATATCCACCCAAGTAGTAGGGTAGTGAAACGTTCAGTGCCAACTTTGCGGTGCCTCCGGTCCTTATTCTGGCGCACCAACTGCTTGGAACTGGAATCAGTTGACTTCATAGACATGGGACAAAATTATATTTAGGAGGCATTGTAGAAGAGCATCCATCCACTTCACAAGCCCATGAAGGAGGCGATACGCAGCTAAGCGAGACGCTCTATGAAGTCCGACCAGGTACTTTCCACACGTGATTTGGTCAAAGCAGCTCAGGAGTGTTCTCCAACCTTTCTAAATTATCAAATATCAGACGTATTTATCAAATTTCAAAACCACCCAAATCTTTTTAGAAGTATGCAGTACTGAGCGGAAATGTAAATATACTCGTAAACATGGACAAAGGAGAAGCGGCGGAAACGCGCAAAAAATTATGATCTTCTTGATCAACCCTCAAAATTAAAAGTCGTTCAGCCCTCTACGCATATTGCAGCTAGGCCAAAGCTTCCTAAATCTGGAGCAAAACCTCAGCTCACTGAGGCTGAGCTTTACACAGTAAGTTTTCTGTTATTCAGAACATACATGATTGTAGCTTTTAATGTAGCATTGCAGCGCAATCCCAATATTGAAGTAAAAGAAGAAAGAAAGGAGCAAGAAGGGCAATTAATGCAGGGAAAGAACAGCATAGAAGTCACACATGTACCGTATGTATGTACTAAGTACTTACGTGTTCTGTATATATGTGTACAGGAAGTATTACGTTTTACTTTTGCATATAAATATGATGCAGCATTTTCACTGCCACCTAGACATATTCATTGGAAAGGGGGTACGACAAAGCGATACCATGTCGCCGAAGCTGTTTACGGCTGCACTACAAAGGATCATGGAATCAATTGCTTGGGGAAAATAGGGGAAAAGGTGTTGATGGAAGATTTTTCTCGAACCTTCGTTTTGCTGATGATATCGTTCTCTTTTCGAGAAGAACAAATGAGGCAGAGACGATGCTCAAGAAATTGAACGAAGCAGGGAAGGGAATTGAATTGCGAATAAAGGATAAGAAAACACAGTTCATGGAGAATATGGGGAACGAACTGAAGGAAGAACTGAGTTGGAGAGTGAGAGCAGTGTGGGCAGCTTTCGTACCCGTCAAGAAAGCTGTGCACTTCCACTTCCACGAAGCTACTCACTACCCACAGACCCCTTGAGAGATGTCTTCTGAAGTTTAGCCGTCGCACACTCTTCGCGGACTTCGCAACTTCAAGAGCAGGTCCCGTTTTCGCGACACAGCGGAATATATATATATATATATATATCGAAAGGGAAGCTTGGATGGGTCGATCACATTATGAGAAGAATCGACGGCAGACGTGCTAAAAGAACGCTGGAGTCGATCCCAAGAAATGCCGGATGCCCCTCGAGCGAAGCAGGCAACTTTATGGGGTGATGTCTTCGCTGCACGGATGGACCAGCCGGGAGCTCTGCTGGATACGACTGAAGAACTTCGTCAACGTCACTCACGGAATTTGAGGACATCTTTACGGATGAAGATGGCGAGGGAAAACGAATGAAAAGATGCTAGACCCGCACTTTCAACGAAGACTGGCCATCTAAGTATCTGAGTAGGTAATTATTCGCGTTTTAACAGCATGTGTTGCTGCATATCGATAGCACACCGAGTTCCAAAAAAATACCAATGACACACTTTTCTTTCATGGTTTTCAGGGTTACAATTAGTAAGTAAAGCTGTAAAGTGGGGAATATATGTTTTCTTGGATGTAATAGAGGCGAAAGCTGTTCTTTGCCTCTCGGAGACTACTTATTATAAGTCGTGGAGAATAAATTGGGAGTCTGTGAAAATCAACAGTGCTAGTACATAATACTAATAAGGACTACTGGAAGCGTCGTGAAAGTGGCACCTAAGGCACCTCTACATGTAAATTCGTTATCAATTAAGGTGTAAACCGGAACACCACTTAAATACGTCTTCATCTCTTCAATCCATTCCAAAGATATGTGGTATGTATCCGAACATTTGGAAAAGTGTGAGGTTGCGTATAATGTACGGCTGCTAATTTTGTCTTTGTCTGGAACGGAACTTAACTAATGATACTATCCCCGATACTCTTTTAATTTTGATCGTTCCTACACGGTACGTGACGTACGAAACTTTCTTAAAGGCATCACCCCACGAATCTGAGGTGGTGCAGATTTCAGGTGGAGTATTCGTATACAGGATAGGAGACTACGGAGAGGGGGGTGATTCCGTCCATTTCTTCTTAATTGCCGCAAAAAACGGCCCGGAAGATACGGCTTCATTCGTTTTGGCGCACCATTTTGTACAAGAGGTTCGACTGGAGCGCGCCAGTCTTGTGCGGCGCCGCATCTTCAGGGCCATTTTTTACGGCAATTAGGAAGAAATGGACGAAATCACCCCCTTCTCCATGGTCTCCCTTCCCGTATACGAATACTCCACCTGAAATCTGCACCACCTCAGCACTTGTTTGCAGTGTATGGGAATCTTGCGCCGTACAACTGTGCACGTTGTATAGCTCGTACGTTCCCAGTGTTTACAGTCAAATGCCTGACTAGGTTTAGTTAAAGCGGAGCCACCACGAGCAGGTAGCAGCCAAACTTGTATATGCGGTCCCGATCCGACAATACAGTACAATACATACACAATAATATTATGATTATTTAAAAAGGTTGGCATTAACAGTGCTGAAATGGGAAGAACGTTGTTTAACGAGTCGGGTATGTCATATTAGCAGTCATCATGCTTTCATTGTAGGTCCAGCATAGAATTTGTGTAAATTGAGCACGACGGCTACTGGGATTGTACCACGCCGTTTTTTACGGCAATTAGGAAGAAATGGACGGAATCACCCCCTCTTCGTAGTATCCCATCCCGTATACGAATACTCCACCTGAAATTTCCACCACCTCAGATTCGTGGGGTGATGCCTTTAACCTAAACGCTGCGAAATCTCGTTCTATGGTGTTCAAATGCACGTAAAGACATGCGCTAGCGCAGAGCACTGCGCTTATGTTTAGGTCGAGGTTTGTCAAATCGTAGAGTTTTAAATATGAGAGCTCAAAAAAAAACTGAATCCATGTCTTCTGTCGCTCTATGGTCTGCCAGAAGGTTAGGGAGGTCACATACATACAAAGAGTCTCCCAGAGTGATCCTATTTCTGACGGGTGAAAATCACAAGCGTCTATGAACTTCATGGAAATTCATCCCGAAGTTGAACGACAAAGAGTCGCCGATTTTCGCCGTGGTCCATGAATAAGGCTGTCGTTTCGTCGATCTCCCTGCTGCAGTTCGCAGTTTTTTTTTTTGCCGAGTCCATACGGCAGTGTAAAAATGCGTTGTGATAAAGGCACCCACCATCCCTTATCACAGCGTCTTTTCCCGAGCGAGTCACGTTCCTTACGTTTTTCTATCGGAAAGTTCCCAGAGTGCATTCGCACCACGTGATCCACGTGACTACGTTGCGCTTCCCTTCAGACTACCCTTCGGTAGTTTTCAGCTGTCATTTCAAATTAAATCCTCAGTAAATAACCACAATGATATTATTAGGATAGATCATTGTTATGTTGCGTATTCTTCTCTGATCAACCACAAAAAAAATTCTCTGATCAAACACAACGTGAGGAGAACGACCACTCACTTCTCAACATTTCTGGAATGGGCCTCTGTTCGGGTTGTCTCGGAATCACGTGTATTCTGCAGATACAGTTAAGTCGCTGTTGCTCCGAATGATTGGTGAATTCCGTTGCTACTTTAGTTACTAATTACTTCAAAATAACCCAGATATCGTTAATTCAGAGCAAACCAGCAAAAACGTCAGGAAATCACGTTCATGCACATGCAGTCCCTGTAAAGAGCTCGTTTTGGGTCCCATTGTATTTAATTCCTCTTCGGACCGGAGCCCAGCCACTGATTACGTCTCAGCGATACGCTCCCAATCACTGCGGAAGGTTAAAAACTGCAGCGCGTTGTACGTAATCGTTCACGCGGTATTTCACCACAAATCAAATCTTCTATACTGGACTGTAATGTTTCGATGCACTCATGTGTTCTATGGTTCGTGGACGTCCTTTTGCACGACAAGAACATGATGCAATCCACACATATGTATTGTGGTGAAAGAAATGGACGCGATTAGCACATATATGCAAATTATTGTTTGCTAGTGTCTGTGTATGTGTGTTACACGTATAAATTCAGTGAAGCAATGGAATGGGAACAATTTTGTTCCAGAATTTCCAGAATTTGCAGAATTTCCTTAAGGTTCACGATGGATCGATGGACTTATCGATGGTTTCCAGTCATGTAGGTAACTTTTCACAAAAACTTTCCTTGCGTATTCTCACACATATGTAGGTAATTCGGATATGAAGACTTCTGTTGCAGAAATGTGCGGCTTTTGAAAAATTTTTTTCATTGAGGAGAAATGCGCATTGCAGAAATGCTCACCTCAACCAAAAACTGCACAAACTTGCCGTAAAAGAACCATCGCCTCGTAACAAGTACAACGTTGCTGAATCAGAGCTTTGAATTGCTCTGACTGGTTTCACGGAGATGTTCACAGAGGGTTAAATTTAATTAAAATAATCATAATTGATGTATTTCTTCAAAAAAAAATTACTTAAAAACAGTACCTAAATGTTCGAATGTTCTCTTGTCTTGAAACTTCGGCATATTCTGTCTGTGTTTTGTTACAGTGTGCCTGCGAGGTTTAAACCTCACACTATAACACTAACACACACTCACACTAACACAACGCAGGCACACTCTAACAAAAAATTACCTAAATGATTGTGTACTACTTTTAAAGCAGAACCAAGATTGTTATTGATCTTTATTCTAACGTTTCCTACATACCTAAATGATTGTTGTGCGGAAATTAGAGGCTCGCGACTGTGGTTTAGCTACCTTTCCGAAAGTTTTATGAATGCTGAGAAGTTTATGACTGATTGATTTCTGATAAGCTAAAAGTAAGGAATATCGAAGGAGGAATGTTTTCAAAAACGTTTGTCGGAGAGCTCTCGGGTAGGTTTTATTGGGTTATGACGTATTTCTACTATATTTTTCAAAGCTCATTTATTTATATATAATGACACAAGACCAATCAGTGATATATTGGCTGTTTTCCATCTTTCAGGGAGCTTCATAATTCCTCATTCGTAGAAGGACCTATCTTTGTCGGCGAAAAACTGAATAAGGGGCTGATTAACAGCCTCATCTGAGTGAAGTGAAGTGATATATCATCCAAAGTGTTTTGAAGAGAGCGAAACAAGAAGAAGTCTGATTGTGTTAGATCGGGCGAGTATGGTAAAGATGGCAAAAAATCCCATCCAATTTGATAATTTTTGACGGGTGATCAAACTTATGTGTGGTCTCGGGTTGTCGTGATGGAACACAAATGCTGAAACTCAAAAATTATTGGAGCTTGGATGGGATGTCTTGCCACGCTTACCGTACTCGCCCGATCTAACACCATCAGACCTCCTCTTATTTCGTTCTCTTCAAAACTTCTTGAAATGGTACAACATTGAGTTCAGATGAGACTGTAAATCAGCAGCTTATTCAGTTTCTGACCGACAGAGACAGATCCTGCTGTGATCGAGGAATTATGAAGGTCAGTGAAAGAAGGCAGAAGGTTATCGAACACAAAGGGCAATACATCATGGATTGATCTTTGTTCTTTACATGAATAGATGACCATTGAGAACCAAAAAAACAAAATAAATCGTCTTTACTTTACCATTTGTCCAATAGTTCTTGATAGCATTGTTCTTCGATATTCCTCGAATTACTTCATTCTACCGCTCTTCTATTGATCTGAAATCCTTTTCTTTCTGCGATTTTCTGCGATTTTTCTGTGAATGAGCATACCGTTTCGGAAAAAAAAACATCAAAGAAGATCTGCTTGAAATGTTTATGAGTTTATGAGTGTTTATGAGTCTAAGACCCTGAAGGACAGAAGCAACAGGGTTCAATATTTTTCCGCATTGTTAATGTTTCCGTTCACCTCTTCGACTTCGATCGAAGATCATTTTCGCGAGGATGGCCTTTCAAAGTGGCGCCGTATGGCCTTGTCGAAATCGTTCGCTGCGTCCCAAAGATTATTTCTCTCTCCAAACTCCCAACGCCTCTCTGAGTTTGTTCGCATATTTCAGGGTAGTTCTGAGCTCAGTAGTCTTTTCTACTACTCCAAGTCATCAAATTAGATTCAAATGCATAATAGTTATCAGTTCATTAGTTCTGCAATCGATTACTGCTTAGCTTTTAACGAAATCCAATTGACACTCCAGAAATTGGCAGTAGATCTGTGTAACGTTCTGATAGCAATTTATCCTATACAGTCATTTAAAAGTGAGCACGGTTTCTTCCAAAACCCCATGAAATTCAGTATTTAGAATATGTAGTTGTCAGGGCATCGATTCACTCGAAACATCCACCGATATATTCGGGTTTTTTTTTATTTCCAGGAAAGCATCACTACTGAGTTGTGTAATTTTCAATGTGAAAATACTTGCCGGTGAAAACCGTGCCAGTAGTTTTCTCTAATCTTTCAGACAAAAAAAAACTCTCTATCTGAGTATGTTTCATGTTCGAATATTCGAGTTAGACGGACGAACATTCATAATTAGTTCCGTGAGTATTGAAGAGACATGCTGTTTCAATAAGGAGCGTTTCTATGAGATGATGTTATTCAGGTATTCATGAGTATATCCATAAATAAGCAAGTAATTTTTTTTATAACTTAGCGCAGTTTTGTTTTGCTTCTTCGTTATTTGACGAATTCGATCATGATTTCGGAATCATCATTTTGTATTCACACAGTTTTTTTTAAGACTCTGGCAAGCACATTGTACACGAAAATGACTCGAACAAATAAATTTCTCCGTAATTTTTCTTTCTCTTAGGAACTACTTTTGAGTACTTGATGGTTGTGGCTTGGCATGTGTTCTAAAACTCTTTGTAGTGATTTTCGGTCTTTGCTTTGAAGATATGTCAGCTGAGACTGTTTTTACCAGCAATCTTATCATCAAGATGTATACTGTAGCCGTGTGTGGTAATCTATTTGTTTTGTCATGCTCGAAAGTTTTTGCTCTGTAACTAACATATGCAATGAGAGTTATTGCTTGATTCCTTCTGTGTAAGCGATTTTTTCCTTTCGAAGGATGAGATTTACTTTTTTGTTTGAGGCTAACAGGACAATCAGATCCTCGAAAAAATGACGGAGTTAGATCACGGGCACGAACGCGATCACCCTCGACTCCCTCCAGATGTCCTGAAAAACTGCGTGAGAAACCGCCTTTTCTAAGAGGCATCTAGGAAGGTTCACACATGTGAACGGAAAAGCAGCAGGCTGCTGAAGCTCTCCTCTCCTGCACATTGGTAGAAACGATGGCTTGCGTTCGCACAAGTGACATGTTGTTAGGAGCCTTGTAGGAAAACTGGGTCGAAAGGGTCGTTTCTCACGTTGTTTTTCAAGGCTTTTGAGTGAAATAGAGCGTGATTGCGCTCATACTCGTGATCTACACATCCAACCCTATCTTTTGTACAGAGATTCCAACATCAGTTTCGTTGTATGCTGGCCCTGGAAACGTTTAGGGAAATTTCCGATGTTGGATCCCTCTCCAGTAGTAGTGGGATAAGGTTCTGGACTTGGATTGTAAGCATCAGTGTAAAGAACACCACCCGGAAATCTGACCAACAAATTAGATCGATAAAGACTGATCAATTTGGGCGACGAACCAACTTCTTACAGTCAAGTTGTAAAATGAGAGCTTGTAAAGTGGATTAGCGATGAAATTACTTGACAAAGCAACCTTTTTTTACATTTATGCGAGTGACTAGATTCGCAATAAGTGGCATCGCCATCACATGTGTAAAGTGTTGCATCGTTGTCTTTGTGTGCCTTCGGCGCAGGTAGACCTCCGATTTGTGGATTTGTCACGAATTTACGCATTTTTTGTCCGAAGTTTCGCTCCCGTTGTTGAAAATTGCGACCATGGATCCCTACTTGGAAGTGAAATGGGTTCAACATCGAGAATTTCCATGAACGCTGCCTTAAGCGTCGGAAAAAGAAATTTTTCTTTAACATTTTCTAATTGAGTGCGTCTTCCATACCTAGTTTTGTTTTTGTATTGGACAAGATGGTATTTTGTACAAATTATTTTTTGTATGTAACAATAGCTACAAGCACAGGTATAACGGCTCGATCTAAGCGAGAAAGCGATCTCTGATTTTGTAGAAGATCGCGGTGTCATAAACGCATTCACGTGATGAGCACGTGGATGTCACGTGAGCTGTCTCGTGCGCGAGATTTTGTAGGTATTAGCGTTATTTCTGTGCGGATGAATTAGTGAGTGAGAAACCTTCCTGTTCTATACAATAGGCCAGAAAAGTAATGGGAACTCTGACGACTTTTCCACCATTTTATTGATCATTTGATTTTACCTAATTTAACACATTTTCTGTATTGGATTAATCTTATTTGATACAACCCTTGCACTAAAGTAATGTACTCGCCTCTGCTGTGTGCAACTGCCGGATGCAAACAGTGGGATCCCTCCCTCATTATTTCACTCTTTCCGCTCGTCCACTTGTATAGTCACGTGAATGTTCACGTGACAACCGGACTGGACGCCGCTTTTGAGGTCACGCCTACATGCGGGGATTCATAGTCAAAGCCTCGGCAATCCTAGTTTCTCGTACGGTGAGCGGAAATGCTCTGTTAACATCTGGTCTTTATACGACTACCCCGTAAATATCCCTTTCTTTTGAAGGATTTAAACCCTACTTTACGCTTTGTTGTTTGGGTTGTTTTCGTAGCGATACTGTCGGTTATGTCCGGATGAAGTCGGATATTTTTTTCTACACTCAATCCTAAGCTAAACTGAACAGAGCTCTTCATCATTAAGCATATATTCGAGGATTTCACAACTTTTCCAGCAGTCGAAATTTCCCACGATCATTTCCACGACACTTTCTTCACCAGAGAAGTTCCCCATCATTTTGTGCTGTCCTTCGTATATCGTATTTCTGCGCTATGAGGCTGTGATAAAATGTCCCTACTCATCTTATCTTGTCTCAGAGGTAGTCTGTAGTTCTTGTAGGTCGACGTCTGTTCAGAACATTAATGGTTCGGATTCTGCGCATAATTCAGCAGAGATCTTGCAGCGGAATAGATCTCTGGTTCACTTAGTCCATACGGATTACCATCTGCTCCCTAAGACCTGTTTTCTGCTTGCAGAAGTCCTCTATTTAATCCTTCTGCGTGGCTTGTTTATCCAGATACTTTCTCCACCAGAACTAGTTTGCTTTTTTTTATCCTAGACTGACTAGGAAGTGATCAAAAATTGCATCATGTGGATGATTATCGTAAAACTTGTTGTTCTTTCTTTAGAAACATGTTTTCAGTAACTTCCTTTTCTCCTTTGTAATCCTGACGCTACGATCATGAGACTTCTGAAATTTGAGATTTATTTATATTTCGATATTTTTTTAGTGGTTTTTTAAATCAGAGATCTGCTAGTCTTTCCTCTCTGTTAGTTGTGGTCAATATATTTGTCGGAAATGCTTATTTATGTG
The DNA here is from genome assembly GCF_031761385.1 of Necator americanus. Lineage (NCBI taxonomy): Eukaryota > Metazoa > Nematoda > Chromadorea > Rhabditida > Ancylostomatidae > Necator > Necator americanus. The sequence continues at coordinate 27,318,923 of NC_087375.1, forward strand.
GTGCTAGGTTAGGACTCATTAGTTCTGCAAACCCGCTTATTTACGCACCTTTCGGCTCTTTTCCGTACCCATCCTGAGCGATAAAGGGATCACGAAACTGATGTGTTAGGATCTGTGTGGTTAAATATAGAGTTCGTAATGTAGACTACGAGTATGAGCGTGACCCGGTCAATTTCCGCCTAATCGTCCTGAAAAACGGCGTGGGAGCCATCTTAGTTTCTACGAGGTAAGTTAGAATGTGCCACCGTTGTACATGTTCCGGTTCCCTCAGCTGCCTATTCATCGGTTTTACTTGAACAGACCGCTGAAGGCGACTCATTGATTTCCGACCGCCCTCTCGTAGGTGCGGCGCGTGCACAACGATGGGGGTACTAATGACTCTCATAGGAACAAAAACCCACTTACACGCTATTTTCAAAGATGATCGAAGAGAGTTGAGCGTAACCAACACCATCACTGTGATCTACAAACTGAACCTTACATTTACCCATAGAGACCTCCATATTGTAATTTTTGTGATACGCTATCGTTAAGGTAATTTACACCTGATGCGTGCGTAACGCACAGCATATATGATAATTATTTGCCCTTAAGAATACACTATCCTAAAATGATGACTGAACAAATCTCGCGCTCCATTACTCCACAATTAGGCGGCTGAATGAATTTTTCATTTGCGAACCGTATGAATGCGTACAAAGTGTGCTGCAGCTGCATTCAGCGTGGAACTGTGTCACCCACCCATTAACTCGTGTCTCGTCCGTATGGGTCTATCTATGGTAAATCACCTATTTTTCCCGATTGTTCCCAATGATTTGCAGTCTATACGTACTGTTAATCTCTTAATTCTTTTTCACCTTCATTCATAGATTCCATTTAATTCGTTTCACTTTTTTTTCAGTCCTTCTCCAATGGTCCGATCTGTATTTATCTGCCGGTTAACCACTTTTAACATTGTTCACTGCTTGCTTATTTGCTCCTTTACTCATTTTTATTTGTCTTCTTGTTTTCTCTTTTTGCCTGCCTGTTCATTTATTATATATTATAGATTGATGTATTCATTCAATCCGTCAAATAATGGGGCACAGATCACTTGATCAGTGCATTTATTAATCTAATTGATTGATCAGTGAATTAATTTGTTCTTCAAGTCATTCGTCCTTTCATTTCCACTATACTCGTTTCATCGTTCTTTTGATCAATGCATCAGCTAATCATTCACTTATCTGTTTTATTTGTAAACTTCTTTTCGGTCAATTATCAATCTTTTCGTCTTTCAACCTCTTATTTCATTACGCTTACGACCCATTCTTGTGCTCTGACGACTCCTAAGCCATTCGATATTTCTTTTATCCTTACCGCGTGATCACTCTCTCTTTATCCACATCTGTTTCAGAGAATTAACAATGTTTGAGCGCTTCCTACGATTTTTGCTCTTCATCTTCTATCTATTTGATACTGTATTCGCCTCCTATGAGAAGAATAACAATGGAAAAGGTAAAATTGTACTGATTTGGATTCACACTGCGCTCATTCTCCTGGATTTACTCAATGTTTCAGATATGGTCAAGAAGATTAGACGCGGTGTCCCAAATAAGCCAGTGGCTATGGATCAATTTGTGATGCCATCATAAATACTGTCTTCACGAATAGATATTTGATATTTTGTTTTATATTTTTTTAATTATTTACTGGTGTCAACTACGCGTGTATACTACGTATGCTATTCATTAACTCAAATTGAGAAAAATAAACTAAATAAGTTCATGGTATGCTGTGTCTGTGTTTGGAAATTCCATGAATCGGAGCATTCAGATTGTTGGTGAGGTTGAACTCAGTTCTTTCGAGTCTGTTTAAATCCCACCTGAGTTCACAACTGATGTTTCACGGTACAGGCTGAAGTTAAGCTGAAATCAAACCGAACTATCGTCCATTACCAAGTTACCCGAAACCGTTGAGGTGGACGATGTGAATCTGTGTTCAAAGGGATGTGTAACCTGATAAGAAAGGGTTAGGGATAAAGTGTCTCGCGTTAATCAATCCGCTCGGGATGCGCAACGCGTTCACTTCAATTCAGAATTGTTTGATTTTTACGAGCGTCTCTAGCCTCTACAATGACTTGCAGGGGCTACCCGGTGCATCAAGTCAGTGTTTTCAGTCCCCAGAAGAGTCTGGCACCAATTTATCGTCCCCAGAGAAATCAAAGGGTTGGTTGGCACTAGGGTAAAATTTACAATTCTACACAGTTCTTATTCATAAAAACAGCAGTGATAACTTGAAACGGCTACGAAGGAAAATGACTGACGAAAATAAACCAAGAAATACAAAGAAGAGGAGAGGGAAGAAAAGGAAGAAGTGAATATTATTCGAATTAAACTGCAGGACACGTAAAATTCAAAAATTTAAGATGTTCCGATTTTTCCCTCCAAAAGACGTCTTAATTTGCTACATGTCTGTCTTTTTCAGGAGGTTTGTTTTGTCTGTTTGTATTTCTTTCCGAAAGCTTGTGAAATTGAAGAAGTAAATAAATGAAATAAAAACTGTGTAGAATGTCACTGTTCATTTATGTTCAAACGTTGTTGTCTCTCTGTGACGAAAAATCGCCAGAGGAGTCACCTATCGAAGGTGTGAGATGCCTGGGAGACCATGCTTGGGCTACGATAACCATTCCAATTTTTTTCCATTCTTTTCTTTTCAATTTCCATTCTTTTTGTGAGAAGAACTGGTTATTTGAGGTACTGAAGGAATTCATAGAGGCTGCGAAAATTTCTGTTTTGTGAAAACAGACGAAATTTTCCCCAATTTGGTCACTCGAAATACCATGACCAGCTGTCATCCAATGTTAGCGCTTAATTCACTTCTCGTAAAGGAAGGAGAGGTCTAAGCAAGTAGTGAATCGCGAGACAGAAGCGTTCTTTCTAAGCCGTTGACAGCTGTTCAAATATTGGACCAAATAACGAAATAGAGTAATGTTGTAAGTTTGACACTGGAAAAACTAGACATTTTCAAAGCTAGAAACTATCAATGTAAACTATTGTTAAGTACGAGTTGTTCACTGGAAATTTTCCAAGGAGATTTTTCACAGCTTTGAAAGCATGGCGTTTTATTAATCTTCGATGGAGCACTTTCGTGAATTTCTGAAGAGAATGGAAATTTCGAACCAACATATGATGTGGGGTACCAAAATGCTCTAAATAACCTCCTGATTACGGATGTAATAACCGTTTTGTCCAATTTCGAGAAATAAGCGGAGATCCTATGCACACCCCTTCCTTCCATGGAGATGTAACCGCGGGATATGCCAATGGCAGGATTGCGGAGGTGTGAAAGTAATTAACGGGGCTTGAGGAAACATTGCCCGTTCTCAAGCCACACATTTGTCTAAAGTGAATTCTCGAAGTATATTTGAAATCAGCAGCTCATTTACTTTCGAATGTTATTTTCAAAATTTAATTTTGACCACTTCCAAGAATTCCGACGGTTTGCGACGGATTAATCCGTCGGCTACGGATTTTGGGACACAAGTTAGTAGCGGTATTGTAGTTTTGAACCATCGATCGATCATGCAGTCAAAGTGGAAACCCTTACCGATTACACCCCACACGTCCCATGCAACCTAACAATTGTCAGTTTTGGAGCGTCTCTTCGTGACTATGTGTCCTCTTTTTATGGTAGCAGAGTTTTAAAATATCCCCACGAACCTTGAGGAGAGTGCACTTCGGAATCAGGAAGTTATGCGGAGGAGTAAGCAGTGGATTTTTTCCCTCCTCAAAGCTTTATTTTCAAGAGTAACACCAGTTCATCTTATAATCCTACTTATGTCGTGGTCGCAAAATGGATCATTTAATGAGAGATAGCCGCAAAGTTTACAGAGTAGTGGTACCGTCACGAATACTTCACCTTGACTGCATAATGTCCACGTTGGATAATTGCGACTACAAAGCTTTACTTTTAAGAAATCGAGTATCCGATTTTTCATATTCCCGAATTTTGAACTCCTTGAATGGCGCAATTTTGAATGAGTATCGATTTGCTCTAATATTTGTTCAAAATCACATTATCGATAGAAATACTGGTGTGATCAGAAGGTAGTAAGACTTTTGAAATGCACCAAAACGGTATAATATTCGTCAAAATCTATCTCATCTCCTTCAAGGTACCCCTTTGTCAGCGATGCACTTATACCATCGCTCCTTCCAATCTTCGGAACATTTGTTAGACCCGATTTTCAGGATGGCCTTGAGCTCCTTCTTCGATCCCGCTTTTTTCTCCTCAGAAAACGATAACCACGAAGTGGTTTTTTAAGTTGTGGAAAGAGCCAGAAGTCAGACGGCAGCAGATCAGGTAAGTAGGACGGCAGAACGATATGAGTGGAATTTTTGATGAAGAAGTCGCGAACAACCAAAACCGTGTGAAACGGCGCATCGAAGAATGAACTTTTGGAGGCAAAGGTCAACAAGCATAACTCATTAACAACTGACGGTCCTGTTATGAAATCTGACACAAATGTCGGTAAAGGTTGTGCCAAAATGAGAATAAAGATGGATTTGGATAAACCCGTTAGTTTTAAATTGGAAAATCTTACTACCTTTTGATCACAGCAGTCTGTGGAGTAGTCTCGTTAAAAGTCGGATAATGGAACAGTCGGCATGCAATCTCACTAATTTCATAAATGTGTTCCTGAGAAGTTTTTTTTTTCTTGTTTCTCTTTTCTCTCCCCATTCATGGCACATATGATGAATTGTAAAACACTGCTGATTAATGTTATATATTTATCTTATAATCTCATATGCACTACCATATAATTAGATCTCCAAACAATCAATAATTATCGCCGACCAGGAGATACGGTAACCTTCACGTTAATATCTGAAAAGAGCGGAGTTATTGATGTAACTCTGGGTCAGATAGAAATTTTGTGAATTGTGTGCTTACAAAAGGACAAAAAAGTTCTTTTTACCTTTGTCGTCGGTGTTCTCGGTGTCATAGGTTGTTTCGTAGTCGCCTTCGTACTTTGTGACACAATCCTCTTCATGACTCTCGCTGCCACTACCCTCTAAAAAAACAGCATAAAAACATTTATATTTGTATGCAAAGTGAGGTACTGTAGTCCACAGTATTAAAGAAAGTCACACGAACTTCCATGCGATTTGCACTTTTTTATTTTCGACCCATGTGACTTGGGGTGACTTCCGCCATGGCAGGCTACGGCTATAGTTATGCAAAGTGCGAGAATGACGATAGTTGCACGCGAGAACATTTCTGAAATGAAAAAAATGAAATGAGAAATAAAAATTATGTAATAAGGGTGAACGATTGCCGACTTTTTGTGCACTTGCTCTATATTGAAGGTGAGCATATATCTTGCGCATTTTTTTTCGACCGTCATTACTTTGTTTGACCACTTGCAAATTTTCAGGATCATTTTCATTAAGAGGGTTCGCTATTGGTCGGTGGCGGAAGGAATGGGTGGGATCAATAACAAGAGTTTGGTTTTACTGGTTTCTATTTGGTCGTAAGTTCAGGGATTATCAGCTCCCCTTTGCTTCCTGACCTAATTAATTTTGGGTCCACCACTTTCTGAGCATTTTGCCTCTTATTTTCCCTGCAATTAGTCCTGAATAGGGGTAGAATAATAGTAGAAGGGGGTACGATTGAAGTTTCTGAATTAGACCGTTCCTTCGCATATGTGATGGAAATGAACGAATTACTCGTAGGTAAATCCCCAAAATACCGAGAATATAACAAAGGAGTTGACATCTTTTTCTACAGGATATACTCGAAGAAATAGGGATAACCTTCCTTAACTTTTGGATGGATCAGGGACAAATAGCAAGATAAATTAAATTGGCAGTCAACTGGTCACAAGTCACGACAACTTTTTGCCAAATCCCCAGGCACATGGGCATGTTAACCTATGGTTTGTTGATACAAGGATATTTTGACCTTCTAAACATGTCATCCAGTAATAGTACTGATATAATTTATGTTTTCTTGTTATACAAAATAATAAAGCATAAATGCCGAGGTTTCAAGAAGAGAGGACTTGGAGAACTTGGGGTTGTTGGACTGAAATCATTGTTCCCTTAGACTTCGGTAATATTGTGAACCAACAGGAAAAAATCTTGGATCGATTCATTAGCGATGAACTGTACTTATGTGGGAAACAGTGATCCGCTATAAATACGAAGAAGTCGTGGTCTTAATGGGCAAGTCTTATGAGGTCCGTGCGACCCGTGGCGCTGATGTAAGTAAGCATTTGCGAAGGAAGTATTGCAGAGAAAAGGGAACTGCATCGGAAATGAAACCGTCATAGCTGCAAAGACCGGTAGCTTCAAAAAGAAGCGACTCAGTGGTAAATGTGGGTTGAAGCTCACTTAAAAACCATGGCTTATATACCTCTATGCAGATTTCAAGGTCTTCAGCTTTTCGAATTAAATCTGTCATTGATAAGATCGGCGACCAGCGCGACTAAGTGGAAAAGCGGCATAGCTGAGAATTTCGGAGTAGAAACACACACCAGCGGAACCATATATTCTGTTGTGCTACAATTCCTGTGATACTGTAACCATTCAGTTACAGTGTAACTAATGCGATGAGTTACGATGGTGAAATATACATGTAAATATATAAATACAAATAAATAAATAAATGCCTAGGGTCACCATGTTCGTAACCACAAAGTGTCAAAAGTGAGCAATGTGCAATGTATTGTAAATCTCAAGCATCTGATCATTAGGCTTCAAGCTTAATTCCAAGATTTTAGTTTAATTCCCTATGTAATATTTCCCTAGCTTTTTTTCTGTAGAAGGTGCGGTGCTTGACAGCAGATCTATAGAGAGGCCCCGGTGACATTCATGATAGCAGAAAAGTAAAATACGAGGAATGTGGAATATGACTTAGTAGAAGTTCTTCAACTTTTTTTTTTGCTGGGGAGCCTATCAAGAGTTAGTGTATTGTATGGACGCACCATTAGTCAACATCCTAGACAAATTTGAAGGTCCGAAGCAGAAAAAAGTCTTATCTGTGCTTGAGATGAAAATGACCCAAGGTTATCCAAAAGTAATTGTCAGAACCAATTTGTTCTGCGAAAGGCCGAAAAGCTTTCCAGAAAAACCAATACAATCTTATCAAAGGAGAAGGTCAGCGAAACTGCAAGAATATTGCAGGTCAGAGATACATAGACAATGTTGAAACAAATGTCCACTTTTTCTGTAACCACATCTGAATTGTTTTTATTTTGTGGATTGTATGATTTAAAAGAAATTTTTATGAGCGTGATGCTTCAAGCTCACTTCTCGCTTGGCATTCATCATAATTTCTACAAATTACTGCGATAATTTTGAGCCGATGCAGTCAAAGTATTGAAAAATGTGTGTGGGGTCCTGATTCCACCATAATCCCGACATATCTATCATTTTGCTTATTGGATCCCTGTTTAATTGGAGATTTTCTATCCACACCTAAATCACTCTTGTCGATTATCATTCACTCATATTCACAGGTGAGTTTTGATCTAGCTCTGCCGTAGATCGTGATGATATGTAACAGATATCACCGATATCGATGCGCATCAAACCCTCGTCGTCCTTGATTTACGATTTCCAGCTGGTGCGAGATTTTTGTGAGAAAGAAAAGATATCTAAGGTGAAGTATGATTTTCGGAAGCTGTGAAATTCAGAAGTTCTCGAGTTGTTGGCAATAAAGTATAAAGGATTAAATATTTGGAATCCATCAATCCTCTCCGAATGTGCGAACATGTTCGACTCCCTTTCAGAACATAGCAATTTATAAAAACGTCCTAATTTGTCGATACCAGAGGGATGGAACGCCCTTTCAGCGTAATTAGATGCCAAATTCATTTATTTAATCAATTTATTCGAAAGGGACTACAGGTGTGCCATAAAACACGTAAAATAAAAAAAATAACGCGGAACAGAGCTCACTAGAATTTCGCCTAAGTTTTACACAGCAAGGCTCACAGCTTGATGTGTTGTGGGTTGGCAGCTGATTATCCTGCCACAGAAGGTGAGAAATCCTCTGGCGAGATCCTTTTCACAAACCCAGAACGCTACAGCAGATACTAGGGTTTGTTTGCTTAATCCTTAAATTACTGATTGTCCAAGAATTGTGAAACTTCTAACCCCTATGCTGTATTGGATGGCAATAAGTATATTATATTACGAGCACTGTAAATATGTAGTGCAGACAGTATTCTGGAAGTTCAAAAATTTAGGTGGTTCAGAAATCGACTTGTTAATCCGTCCCTAGGATATTTCCTTAAGAATTGCTAGCAACTGAACACATTACTCCGACTTTGAACCTTCTCAAAGTGGTGAAGAATTGAGTCAAATTGGGATCTTGAAGGCTAAGCGTATTTTTTGGACACATAGTATCTTGTGGAATGCTTGTCGGAAGAGAATAATTGCAACTACATCTATTTATTCAGCGCTAACGTCATCTCATAATCGAGCTGAGCTGAAAATCCGAGAGCGGTTCCAGCCAACCCACACACACACACACACGTATCGGATCGCTAAAGCGCGCAATCTGTTCGCTTAACTGGGCATCCCAATCAAAAGGTATATGGATATCGTCGTTGGCAGCGTAACAGGTCCTCCATATAAAATTCCATAGCGGAACCTATATAATGCCGTCAGCTTCAAGAATTAACTACGCATTGCATTCGTCTGCCAATTTATTTGGTCGAGAATGTTCTCGAAGCGCACTGTAATTATCTTATTGGTGCTGGTGACTATTGCTGCCGCTTGTCATCCAGGAAAGCACAAACATAAGGGGAAATGCAAGAATAGCGGTAAGTTCTTTTCGCTCCATCAAATGTCGATTCGATAAACATGAATCCTTACCCATATGAGAATATCATGCGATGCGTACTTATCGAGCGTTTCACTTCATTATTATTATAATATCTCAATTCACTACTTTGCTTCACTATCCCTTGTAGCAAGTGCTTAATGTGACAACGGTTGTGCAACTGCCATAGTCCGACAATATCACAGATTGCCGGAATATTTTCAAGCAAAGGAAACAGCCAGCTACTATTTCGTACAAGAAATATGTGTTGAAACCTTAAAAGTGGACCACATTTTGCATGAGAATTTTTTTTACAAGCAATTAAACAAAAACCCACTATGGTTCATCATTGAGGGAAGGATTTCAGCGCCTGCCGTATCCAGCAATAATTCTTGAATGAATTCTGCTCAAAACTATTTCTTAGAGTCCTCCTCTTTGTCCAAAATTGCACAGGTTCGTAAAACGAGAATTGTTCCCCACCCCAGTGTTTTAATTCTGCTTTTGCGCTGTAATCTTTATTTTTGTACCGTACTTTATTCTTGTTTCACTTATTATCCGCACTCTGCACATCTTCAGATCTTCTACTAAAAAGTGTTACAACTAAAGAATTATGCACATTTTTAAAAATTTTCATCATTCGCTTGATTCATCGCGATGTGAACACATATCTTGTGCCGCGCCAATTGCGTGGACGACGTAACGCGTGTGTTGAAAGTTGTTGTCAAACCCAGAAACTCCAAAGATTTGAATAGGACTTCAGTTAATCGATTATGTTCATGAGAATCACATGCGAGGGGCCTCTCCTATATAGCAAATACAGAGATTGAGCACGGAACTTCCGTTTTCAGCTCTGATTTCCTCTATTTTAGGCAGCAGCGAAGAGGGTTGTGATGAGTATTACTATTACTATGATGATTACGATCACCATCACCATAAACACCACAAGGGGAAAGGAGGGAAATCCAAGGGTAACTGAACTACAGCGATCAAGAACGCGGATAAATTATTCTCTACTAATTTACTGTATGAATAAATATACACTTCGATTTGCTTCCAACAATCACTAAATACACAATATTTATTTAAACTGCTTTAAAAAAGGAGTTATTCGACAAAGTCTTTGTTTCTGATAAGTTCATCGATCATTTTTGCATGCCAATGTGCATAGGAAATAGCATGAACTATAGGATAAAATGGTGTAAGAAAATTCTGCTCTTCAATTCCAGGATCATTTTCCAAAGGTTTTTGTGTGAGCTCCGTAATACTATCTGCAATAGTAAACTGTTATTAATCTTTGAGTTGAATAAGCATTTCAAAAAAAAAAGTATTGTTCTGTAACTTTGAAATCTGGTAATGATTTGTTTGCGATTGTTGGAGAAATGCGGTTGTGTTTAGTTGCGGTAACCAGAGCCCACTTCAGTTATATGGCTTTAATCCGAGACTACCTCTGTGGAAAGTGAAACTGAGAACTGCGTGTTCCAACAATATCATGCTAACCGGCCTTAAAGGCATCACCCCACGAATCTTAGGTGGTACGGATTTCAGGTGGAGTATTCGTGCATGGGATCGTAGACTATGGAGAGAAGGGTGATTCCGTCCATTTCCTCCTAATTGCCGTAAAAAACCGCCCGGAAGATACGGCTTCGAGCGCTACGGTGCGCTATTTTTTACAACGAGTTCGATTGGACTGCGCGAGTCGTCTGCACACGCCATATCTTCTGGACCATTTTTTTACGGCAATTAGGAAGGAATGGACGGAATCACCCAACTCTTCATAATCTACGATCCCGTATGCGAATACTCCATTTGAAATCCGTACCACCTCATATTCGTGGGGTGATGCCTTTAACCCAGCTACACATCATAGCGAGTTCAAATTGCTCCCATCCCAACATAAACAGAACTTTATAAAGAAGCATAGTCTGGATCAGGCCCACCTATTGGATCTATAAGACGAATAGGATTGTAGCGTGAGTAAGTGATGGGGTGAGTCTAAAGTGAGACTGGATTATTTAGTAGGTATTTATAACAAAGATAGAAGAATAAAACCTATCAAATTCAAACCTCTGTCGGCACTAATTTTAGTTTAACATTAGGATCAAAGAGGCAAGAGTTGTCCTTGAGCGGTTTGCTCTTGTTGGTTATTCTGGAAGGAAAAACGGAGTAGAGATAGTCACAGAGGAAAATAAATAATCATTTATTCTACCTGCAGTAACAATGCGATGTTTTCATGACGCTTGTATCACTTGCTGTTCGTGATGGTACTAAGAGCGGTGATTGTGATCTAAAAATGACAAAAAAAATTCCAAGAAGAATAATGTGATCCGAAATTAAACATACTCCTTGTCTTTCATGTCCGATTCTGAATCTAATGCCTGAAAAAAAAAGAAAACAAAGTGTTTTGCACGAAAAAGAATGACGCCTTATGATGCGAATGATTTATACGATGTTTTTTCACCCTAAAAAGGTACATTCCATTATTATCGGGTCCGGAGGTTTTTTATTTCGTACAATCAAAAGTGTGCAGGAATAAGTGAGTTACTTTGAACACTTAGCACGAGCACTACTCCTAACGCATCTCCTATCGTCTTCAGAGTGTGTAGCCGGCCATCGCACAAAAGGGAAAACATAATATCAAGAAAAAAAGTGGTCAAGCGATCTTCTATCTCCACCTTTTCCTTTTCTCAGTCTATGCAAAAAAGCGGTCTTCAAACCTCGAACATTTAATCGATTTCTCCTCATGCCCTTCATAATATCCTGATTAGCTACGTCTAAATCCAAACTATCTCTGAAAGTTTTCCAACTTTACAGTTTTTCTCTTCTTATGTAGTGATCTTCAATCTATACTAACTACTCATTTGGGTTTCTAGGATATATTTTGTTTAAACTTTCCTATTATTAGTGCTTTGAAGCAACATAGAGAAAGATGTCTACAGGAGACCAGTTTTCACAAACACGAACGTTGAAAGCTGTTTCTTCTCGAATACATGTCACCTTTTTGTCTCTCTACTTTTTTTTGACTTTCTTCTTCCTTTATGTAGTCTCCTATTTCTTATAATTATTTTTCTTTCGTAATTGGAGCTAGGACCTATCTCACTGTTTATACATTAGCAGTCACTGTTGACACTTAAAAGAGTGAAATCTGGTATTGTATGGAAAGTGTTTGGTCAATCTTATTTGAATTGATTTTACGTTAACCGCTGAACGAAACGAGTCGGTGATCTACCTCTCCCAGGCCTTTTCTCATCAATTCTTCTCTCAGTCCTTCCTTTTGCATGGAATCAACCGGCATGACGTCTTCTTGTCGCGCTGTAGTTGTCTTCGACTCTTCTTGCAATTTCACGGCGCTAGGTTCTGCTTGTTTAGCGGTTTTTGTTGAATTACTGTCTTTCTCAGGTTTTTTCGGCCTTATAGGTGTCGTATGCACTTTGATTTCTTCCTGCAAACAAAACGAAATAGTAATAATCATCTTTCATTCTTTTGAAGGATATCAGAGGATGTCCATAGTCACAAAACTTACGTTGGTATCCTCAGGTGAAAAAAGTTGAGCGGGCTTCTAAAAAACGAATAATCAGAAAACTCAAGAGAAGTACAATATATGGCGAAAGCATATAGGGCAATATAGCAAGACTGTTGAATAGAAATCAATAGAATAAACCGGCATAGTATGAAATGAACCATCGGAGTGCTTCCGAGCTGACCATAAAAGTTGGTTGTTTCGCCGTGCTCTTCTCCGGCATTGTTCGTATATATCCTTCAGTCGTTACATCGAACATATTTCTCAGTAGGGTATATATCCGACTACCTTTGTCTTTATTCCAGCACAAAATCCTTTGACTTCTCCTTATTTTGTTCAGTTGTAGAGCAGATAACGGGTTTGATATGGTAGAGCAGAAAAAACGTAGGTGGCATGGAGTAACGAATAAGCGTTAAGGCATCACCCACGAATCTGAAGTGGTGCGGGTTTCAGGTGCGTTATGCCTACAAGGAGTCGTAGATTATGGAGAGAAGAGTGATCCCGTCTATTTCTCCCTGATTACTGTAAAAAACGGCTCGGAAGATACGGCTTCGAGCGTTCCTGCGCGCTATTTTCTACAACAAGTTCGATTGGAGCGCGCCAGCCTTGTGCATGCGCCGCATCTTCCAAGCCGTTCTTACGGCAATTAGGAAGAAATGGATGGAATCACCCTCCTCTCCATAATCTACGACCCCGTATAGGAACTCTCCATCTGAAATCCGCACCACCTCAGATTCGTGGGGTGATGCCTTTAACGGAGAATCCGCTGGTCTCTTAGCTAAATCTGTGTTTAGTACACGAAATGGCACAAGAATCTTTGGAAGCCATAAAGACATAAAATGACTACTTATTTATGCTCGCATGTTGTGCCAGCAAGTTTTTAGTGAGACTGATGCTGTGCGTATTTTATCAAAATCCTCTTCTGTCCTTGCAAAGCCTCAATATCGTTCTAAGTAAACCATGCAAGAACTCCAAAAGGAACAGAAATCAGCTTCACCGAATAGCGGAGCTGGTAAACCACCGCGTTCCTATAGACTGCCGCCCAAGCGAATGAAGCCTACACACTGTACGACATCCTTAAGTATTATTCTCCGTATAATGTTAAGGAACTGGATGTGATGGGACAATAACAACAATACCAATTATCCCGCATGCAGTTCCTTAACATTATTCAGACGACAACACTTAAGGATACTGCACAGTGTGTAGATCTGTAAGACAGCTGTGGTTCACCAGCCTCGCAAGTCGGTGAGATAATGTTTTCCTCTTCCGAGTTCTTCAGTGGTGTATTCAGAACGATATCAACAGTTAAAGACAGTATAACACGAATCTGAGGTGGTGCGGATTTCAGGTGGAGCATCCGTATACGGGGTCGTAGATTATGGAGACGGGGATAGTTCCGCCCATCTTTCCCTGCATCACTGCAAACAGCAGCCTCCAGAATGCTGATTTGTACGACGCCATCTATTGCAATGTCCCACCGCTTGCGCCGCCTCCGCCCCGCGATTCGTCGAAAATCAATTCGGACCGCCCCGATAGGCAGTAGGCGGCGCTACGCGTGCAAAGGTGGCGCGCTGCAAAAGAAGGCATCGTACAAAACAGCATTCAAAGGCCGGCTGCTTGCAGTGATTCAGGGAGAGATGAGCGGAACCACCCCGGTCTCCATAATCTACGACCCCGGATACTCCATCTGAAATCCGTACCACCCCAGACTGGTGGTATGTTTCCTTTAACAAGAAAAGAGGAGGAGTTAGATGGGATATGGATAGCATTCAAACAGCTCGAACCATCTTTAGGTCTTTGTTAAAGACTAGATTGGTGAGAAGTCATGTCATAAATAAAGTTCCACAAAAAAAAACATAAGTCGAATTCAGGAAGATTTTGCCGAGGCTTCAAGAAGATAGGACTTGCAGACTGAGCAGTCATTTTCCAGAATGGATCACATCGATTGTGAACGTATATGGGTTGTTTGAAGTCGAGGTGGGACCATCGCGAACTGCACCGATGGGTGATGCTAACAGGGGTTCTTCCACGATACTATCCAGGGCATTTCACCGCGAGGTTTCGAGTGCGATTAGGCAAGCTTTCATAAACTATTTTGCATTGTTTTGCTCACGTAAGTCTTATAAAAACATGGATTTGAATAATAGGTGAAATATGGACAAAAGACTTATGAAGAGCAATAATAAATAAGTACCACGTGTTCGAGGTTTTCAGGTGAACGAGCGGTAGGATCCTTACCGTATTCTATCTGAAATTTTGAGTTTTCTGGAATTCTTAGTATTGTACATTAGTTAAAGGCATCACCTCACGAATCTGGGGTGGTACGGCTCGAACCCGTATCTTCCGGGCCGTTTTTTACGGCTATTAGGAAGAAATGGACGGAATCACCCTCCTCCCTATAATCTACGACCCCGTGCAGGTATAACGCACCTGAAACCCGCACCACCCCAGATTCGTGGGGTGATGCCTTTAAAGCTGAACAAAAGATCTATGAAAAGAAAATGACGTAAACATCTCTCCTGTTTTGTTCGGGAGCATTATCACAGAGACATTTAATAGATTCAATCAAATCTCACCTCTAGTTCAGCACTACTGAATGGAATTGCAACAGGTAGATCATCATTCTCGCTTCTATGCTCCTAAGATGAGCCATATTCACACGTGGTAACAAGAAAAAACAACGACAACAGTGAACACGAAGTGAAGGTACAAGCTGACAGGAAGCCGTTTGTCATATTTTCGCCGTCCCGAACTGCTTACTTTTCAGTAATCTCAACTATATAGTCGTGACAGAACTATACAAACTCTGACCTGAAGCCTTGTACAAATGTGCAAGCGACTGCGCTCGAACCAGAGCTGCGGAGCGAGGTGGACGGTCGCTAGCCACGCTCATCTCTGCACTCCGAGTGGAGGTAGCGATGTTGCGACCATAGATCCCAATCGCTGTCTCCATCTAGGATACGCAGCTTCATCAGAAAACAGGTCTAGTACCAACTTACCAGGTTGACACTAGAACGATTTTCAGCTATCGATCGGTTGTGGTGTAACAGTCGGGCGTTTTACCGACTGCGACCGACTGTGAAACACCCACCCTAGGCGATTAAATAATAATCATAATGTTTAGCAAGTCGGGTATATACTTGAAATAAGCAGCAGGAAATTGATAATCTCTTAATGTTCCAACAACGTATGGGAAAGTACTGATGATATATTGTGAATCGGGAAGTGTAGACATGTTTTCTTTTATATGCTATATGCACATGCATATATGTTTTCTTTCATATACTATATATATCTTTTATATACTATATATTTTATATACATGTGTTACGTACACACTTCACGTTTTCAGAAGATACTTGAATATTGATGGTCGCTTCGATTTACGTCAGTTGATACGTGAACCAGGAAATACAGGAAAAAAAATCAGTACTCAGTTGCTAAATGGAAACAACCGCGTGGTACAGTCCCAGTAGCCGTCGTGCTCAATTTACACGGATTCTATGCTGGTCCTACATTGAAAGCATGATGACTGCTAATATGATATACCCGACTCGTTAGACATCGTTCTTCCCATTTCAGTACTGTTCATGCCAACCTTTTCAAATAATCATAATATTATTGTGTATGTATTGTACTGTATTGTCGGATCGGGACCGCATATACAAGTCTGGCTGCTACCTGCTCGTGGTGGCTCCGCTTTAACTAAACCTAGTCAGGCACTTGACTGTAAACACTGGGAACGTACGAGCTATACAACGTGCGCAGTTGTACGGCGCAAGATTCCCATACACTGCAAAGAAGTGCTGAGGTGGTGCAGATTTGAGGTGGAGTATTCGTATACGGGATGGGAGACTATGGAGAGGGGGGTTATTTCGTCCATTTCTCCCTAATTGCCGTGAAAAACGGCCCAGAGGATGCGGCGCCGCACAAGGCTGGGGCGCTCCGGTCGAACATCTTGCAGAAAATGGTGCGCCAGAACGCCTGAAGCCGCATCTTCCGGGCCGTTTTTTACGGCAATTAGGAAGAAATGGACGGAATCACCCCCCTTTCCATAGTCTCCCATCCCGTATACGAATACTCCACCTGAAATCTGTAATACCTCAGATTCGTGGAGTGATGTCTTTAAGCCCATAACCTGAAAGGGAGCATGGAATCTTTGGCAACAACCATTCGTTTCGCCTCGCTGAACAGCCGAACAGTATCGAACGAAACTCCAACAAACCTTCCTGTTTAGGTTTCTACGATATCTTCTTGTGTCGTTTGCTGCGCTTCTAGAAACACGCACCAGAGCTTGGCTCGTCATCAGTATCGGAGACTACAGTATCTACTGCGGCGATGCTGATCAAAGAAGATAGGCGGCTGTTCAGTAGTTGTGAGGAACGACTACAACATCCTAGTGGAGGAACTTGGCTCAACGTCGTCTAGACGCGCGTTTGCGCGACTACGGGATCGCAGAGGGTGCAAATTCGGTACTCGTAGGTGCCCATGCACTTACGGAAAGCGCTGAAGACAACAATGAGTACGCCTTCTATGAACACGATGAATGATGAACTGAATGCGTTGGTGTTTCAAATACTAAGTCTGCAGTTGGTCATTGTCAGAATCGACGCAAACGCGAAGATGGAACAACGACCGATGTGCTAGGAGAAAAGAGTTATCCGGCGGAGGCAGCGCACGTCGGATAACGGGAATCGTCTGGTAGAACCATGTGAACAGACGGGCTCATCATCGCTCCCACGTTTAAGAGGAATCATCAGCGCCATCAGCTAACGGGGTAAGGTCTCTATCTTAGGCCTGAAGAACAGCACAAGCGGAAGGTGAGAACTCTTAAACAGCTTGACTACGTTCTGATGAGAAACATTCTTAATTCAAATATCCGAAAATCTGCAGCTGCTTGGGACGTCGCATTTGACTGTGACTGTCCAGTTCTTCTCAACTTCGAGATACGGTTCCACAAGGAGAACCGAGGAGCTCCTCTTCAACCGAAAATCGCCATGGCAGGTCTGAGAGACGAAAAATGCAGAACGAAATTCCGTCAGCGTACGTCAATTCGTATTGGAATACCAACACGAATTCGACCAGGAACATGCGATTTTTTTTTACAAAGAGCTTTCAGGATGCTGCACGGGGAACGCTTCCGGTTCTAATGCCGCAGAAGTTCGCCTTTGCATCTGTGGAAACAAAATCCAGGTTTAACTTTGCATATGCCTCTCGCAGTAGTGGGATTTAAACCAAGAAAAGCGTCTCAGAGAGAATTTATAGCGCCAGACATTGAAAAAAAAAACATCCGTCCGATATGGGTTGTCGAAAGGATAACTCGTGAAGACATCATATCTATCATAATTCGCCTCCACAAGAAGTTATTCGTCCTGGGTCCGAGGAACTATCAAACAATCTTTCGCTGCGCGTTATTTGCAAGCATTCAGAGCGGATTATCCTGGACTGACTCAATAAACATCGCGAAGGAACACCGCGCGACGAGCAAGCTGGGTTTCATCCTAACCGATGACTGACCAAGTGAGTGATCAAAATCTGTCAACGGTACTCGAAGCCATTGCAATTGGCTTTTCTCAACTTTGAAGCCCCTTTCGACTCTCCTCATTAAGGGCGTCTTCTCAACGCAATCCGTGCGGGGGAGTAGCGGAAATGTTTGTTCGCCTCTTTAGTAGCATGTATCTACTGGCAACTGCTGCAGCTCGAACCTCAACCGGACCTACAACACCGTTTGAAGTGCTGACAGGAGTAAGATGAAAGACCGTGCGTTCCTGTTCAACTTTTTTCATTCCTGAACAACGTCATCGGCGACTTCATGCAAGGTGACATCGATCAGTGTCCTACAGACATCGTCCTCGCACCATCGGGGTGTCCCTTGACCGATCACGAGTGCGCTGGCGATGTTGTTATATACGCGGAAAGCAGCGCGAAACTTCAAAATGTTGTCAACCTTGTGTCGAAAATGGCTGCAGCATATGGACTACACATACGCCCTCGCAAATGCAAGCAGATGTGGGTCTCTTCGAGACCTTGGGAATTAAGGTGGAATGACAATCGGTCGGATTTCGATGAGTTCTGTTACCTGTGCTGTATGCTGAAAAGCAACGGCAGCTACGAGAAAAATACTCAGCAAAGATGGGCTGAGACCATTGCTGTATTTAACTCCTTGACGAAATACCTGTGGTCGACCACCATCACCAACGAAGTCAAGCTGCGAGTCTACCTATCCGCAATTCGGCCCATCATGATGTAAGGATCGGAGACTTGGACAGCATCCCCTATGGTGATGGAAAGGATTGACTGCACGGAACGAAAACTTCTTTTACGGCTACTTAGCTACTTTTGGCCTATGCCACAATGAAGATCTTTACGCGGAAGTCGATGTATTATATCGGAGGAGGACAAATGGAAGAGATCAACATCTTACATCGCCATCAAAAATGGCTACAGAAAATCGTCTTCGCCTCTCTATATTAAGGAGAACGGCAAATCACCTTGCTCAACGAATCCTGAGGTTGTTGGGTTCGGGGTGGAAGAGGCCAACTAGTCGAAAACAGTTCTGGATTGAGTTGATGGTAGGAGACGTGGGGATCCTCGAGGTGGATAGGCAGTTCAGGCGAGACGTAAAGTTTTGCAGTATATGGAATAGCGAAGAATGGATTGATTCTGTGCAAGCTCTCGCAGAAGATCGAAGAGATTCTGTAGAGCTATGTTCAAGACCGATACACCTCTGTGAGGAGGGGGACAGTCGCGTCATAATATGGGACATATCCTTAATAATAGCAATAACAATAAGTTGTCGTGTAGAAACGAGTTAAACCTGACGACTGCGCTCGAAATGGATCCGTGGAGCTGACGATTGCGATTGAACCGGTTTCCAGAGCTCAGTCGAGCTAGCAAAGAGCCCACCTCAACTTCTAGCGCCAGCGCATTGCTCCGAGTGCAACAAGTTACGCACTTACGCCGAGAGCGCCGGCACTTCATTTTGAACCGACTATACAAGTAGAACTACACTAACTGCTCTAGAAAAAACGAGAACTGGGAAGTACCAATTGAGAGTTTCGTGGCGGAATTTGTGTAGTTTGTTGAATGAACCATACCTTCAACACGTTCTATGCATGTAAACGACATGAAACACAGTACTGTTGCGTTATCGGCAGCGTTTGAAGAGCGTTTGGAGTGAAGCGGTTAGGATCGAGTGGGGACCCTTGTTTGCACCACACATTGCCGCAGTTCCATGTTGTCCATTCCAACCGCCATCTCCACCGCTTTGCTTTGGCCTGCATCGTGCTTTATGTCGTTTTGACCCCAGAATACATCGGGCAGATGTTGGGTTGGTTCGCCACCCCCGAAACATTTGTTGGAGGAAGTAATGAAAAACATCGCAGAGGTACGGAACCAAAGGCAGTCTGAACTTTGGTTGATCGTGCTCTCCGCAAGGCTTACTGCTGCACTTTAAAAGATGCTCAACTGCCTTTGTTAGCTTAGATATGTTGTAATGCTCACTTCTAGCTTATTCTGCTATTCAAAACTCATGTGCTCTTGCTGCGTGAGCGTCCCGAGATAATATTATATGGAACCATCATTTGAATTGAGACGTAGTCTGGCGGGCTGGTTTGCGGCCAAAGAGGGAGAATGTCTGGAAATCATGGGGACAAATATGTTGCGATGAACGGTTATTATCACTCGCCTTAACCGCATTTGCAACGACGACATTCAACAAAGATTAGGTGTAGCTCCCATAGACGATGAGTTGCGCAGAACTTCTCTGTGATGGTACAGTTATGTCCTACGGATGACAACTGAGGTAACTACACTCTCCATAAGATCAGCAAAGACCTAGATGCGCCAACCATGTGAGAAAGGCTATAGTCGAAATAGTACTGATTTGGTACGACTCACGGTGACGTGAAACTGCTTTCTCCGTTCCAGCAAGGAGATGAAAGGCTAAACGTAGATCAGAAGGATCCATTTCTGTGCCGGCGCAGATTCTTAGTGCAGACACTTTATTTGTATTTTTGCTGTGCTAGAACCGGCTTATAATTTCGCTATGCGGTTACGACTTCCAACGCCTTTTTCCTTTCTAGCAGATATTTCATTATCAAGGGTTAATCGTACTTAGGAGTGGGTGTAGTGTAGCGGTTAGAGATTCCTGCACTATCTACCGGAGGTTCGAATCCGCCCTAGTGCTCACCAAGCCTTTCATCCCTCCGCGGTCGATAAATTCGGACGACCATGGTGAAAAAAAAATGACTTCTGGCTCCACACAACAACTTTCTAGTACTATTGTTTCTGCGAAGATGGATACCTCACAAATAAAACTGACCCCTTATTACAAGGATGAAAGTTGTTAGAAGTTTTTCATCTTGCACAAATGAAGAAGAGAACTCTTTGTTTAACTCACAGTCAATGGTAAAAAGTCGGGGAAAGTGCAGCGTCTGCCGGGAAAAGTAAATTAGTTGTGGTAGAAAATTGGGGAGAATAATACATAATCAAAACATTCTGCTGCAAAACTACGAACTCTGTCCTGGTCTACTTCGTTATTCTTATTAACAATACCAACAAGCAGCGGGCTCCATCTATCATTTGGATTTTTTTACAGTTGTAGAAAGGCGGTTACCATGTTTTTATCAAAAACATTTTTCACATAATATGAAAGAACATAACTTATTAAGAAAACAGAATATAATAATTTACGATAAGGAACGTGTCTCGAATCACAACAAGTCTTTCTACACACAAGATAAAGCAAGCCTATTCTAATGCGTGAAGACTTGAACAATTGCGTATCGAAAAAAAATTATTCTAAAATAAACTGTTAAAAAAACATTAACAGAGGCGGAGGACGACCAAGACGAACCACAGAGTTGGAATTTAAGAGCAGGACTGGTTCGACCACTACACCTGAAATTCACTGCTGGAAGCATGGCTCTCATTCTTTAAACGAGTATATTCGGAAAATTCGATATGCCACCCAACAAAAAACCATTGCGGGAGTTTTCCAAATTTCGAGTAAATTCAAACAAGTTACCATGTACTATGTATGTACTACTATGTTACTATACTGAGGCTGTTGCCAGCACCCCAGAAAGGTGTCAATTGAATTCTTAGTGTTGCCCACATTGTAGAGAATGAAGCAACAAATAAAGAAACGCTACATCGGCTCGTTGTGGTCGAGCTACCAGACGTTAGATAAGACACACTGTTCTGTATCAATCATCACGAGCTCTCGTTTACTCGTGAAAGATGTCCGATCTATAACACTCTCGAATATGGTGTCGTACAATCGGTGAGTAATCCGATGGTTGAAGATGGTTGAACCGTATTAACTACAAAGAGTAAGCGTACACTAGTAGATAAAGTCCCGTAGAGATGTAAGTTGTGCAAGAAACATCAGAGATGTGTAAAAATGGGATGCAATCTTTAGAACATACGGATGGCGTAGCAGCCGCAGAGCTCTTACGACGTCCAGTAGGTGTTCTCTAAAAGAAAGAATAGCACTTGATTAAAAAAGAAGCATTGGTAGGTGCTCTTACTGCTCTCAATGCTTTAACACTCGGTGACGGTTCGACACCTTTCAATTCTCCAGGCAATTGAATTGGTCCATCAACCTTAGCGAACTTGGCTGCAAGAGTGTTCTCTCACAGATGTGGATCACTTGAATGAACAAAAATTTGAAATCGTTACGCTTGCGTTTTCTTTGACTTTCATCGTGGTACCAAAGGTAGAATGCGTACGAAAAGGCTCCGATGACCACAATTACAGCTATGCTGTAATCTCCACAATTGAAAGAGCTATAACACTGGATAAAGTTAATAAAATAAAGAAATAATCGAGATATCAGGGCGTTGAAGCCTCCTATGTTGGTAACTATGGAGAGCGTTACCCTAAAGACATAACTATAACCTGTTCGATCCTGTTTCGGACCGATTTGTTCGAATGAAACGATGAGTGCAACTTCCCAAAGCATTTAAGATGCCATCGTGTTCTGCGGCAATTTCGAGAAACTTTAACTTCGCATACAAATACTAAAGGAAGTCGATAGCTCAGTTGGGAGAGCGTTAGACTGAAGATCTAAAGGTCACCAGTTCGATCCTGGTTCGGGGCATGGTTTTGAAAATAAAGGGATGAGCACATACTCCCTGAGCCTTTATCCGAGTTTCGTGTTTGTCGACAGTTTAAAGAAAATTTGGAAGAGCAACCAGTTTCTAATTGTGAGCCTCGATAGCTCAGTTGGGAGAGCGTTAGACTGAAGATCTAAAGGTCACCAGTTCGATCCTGGTTCGGGGCAATGTTTTTTGAATGAGAGGACGAGCACATACTCTCTGAGCCTTTAACCGAGTAACGTGTTTCTCAGCAGTGTTAAGAAACTCTAGAAGAGCAACCAGTTTCTCATTGTGAGCCTCGATAGCTCAGTTGGGAGAGCGTTAGACTGAAGATCTAAAGGTCACCAGTTCGATCCTGGTTCGGGGCAAAGTTTTTTAAAAGGGGGGGAGAACAAAACCCCCCAGACCCTTTAAACAAATTTTTTTTTTTTAAAAAAAAAAAAAAAAAAAAAAAAAAAAAAAAAATTTAAAAAAAAAAACTCGATAGCTCAGTTGGGAGAGCGTTAGACTGAAGATCTAAAGGTCACCAGTTCGATCCTGGTTCGGGGCAATGTTTTTTGAATGAGGGGACGAGCACATACTCTCTGAGCCTTTAACCGAGTTTCGTGTTTGTCGACAGTTTAAAGAAAATTTGGAAGAGCAACCAGTTTCTAATTGTGAGCCTCGATAGCTCAGTTGGGAGAGCGTTAGACTGAAGATCTAAAGGTCACCAGTTCGATCCTGGTTCGGGGCAATGTTTTTTGAATGAGAGGACGAGCACATACTCTCTGAGCCTTTAACCGAGTAACGTGTTTCTCAGCAGTGTTAAGAAACTCTAGAAGAGCAACCAGTTTCTCATTGTGAGCCTCGATAGCTCAGTTGGGAGAGCGTTAGACTGAAGATCTAAAGGTCACCAGTTCGATCCTGGTTCGGGGCATGGTTTTGAAAATAAAGGGATGAGCACATACTCCCTGAGCCTTTATCCGAGTTTCGTGTTTGTCGACAGTTTAAAGAAAATTTGGAAGAGCAACCAGTTTCTAATTGTGAGCCTCGATAGCTCAGTTGGGAGAGCGTTAGACTGAAGATCTAAAGGTCACCAGTTCGATCCTGGTTCGGGGCAATGTTTTTTGAATGAGAGGACGAGCACATACTCTCTGAGCCTTTAACCGAGTAACGTGTTTCTCAGCAGTGTTAAGAAACTCTAGAAGAGCAACCAGTTTCTCATTGTGAGCCTCGATAGCTCAGTTGGGAGAGCGTTAGACTGAAGATCTAAAGGTCACCAGTTCGATCCTGGTTCGGGGCAATGTTTTTTGAATGAGAGGACGAGCACATACTCTCTGAGCCTTTAACCGAGTAACGTGTTTCTCAGCAGTGTTAAGAAACTCTAGAAGAGCAACCAGTTTCTCATTGTGAGCCTCGATAGCTCAGTTGGGAGAGCGTTAGACTGAAGATCTAAAGGTCACCAGTTCGATCCTGGTTCGGGGCATGGTTTTGAAAATAAAGGGATGAGCACATACTCCCTGAGCCTTTATCCGAGTTTCGTGTTTGTCGACAGTTTAAAGAAAATTTGGAAGAGCAACCAGTTTCTAATTGTGAGCCTCGATAGCTCAGTTGGGAGAGCGTTAGACTGAAGATCTAAAGGTCACCAGTTCGATCCTGGTTCGGGGCAATGTTTTTTGAATGAGAGGACGAGCACATACTCTCTGAGCCTTTAACCGAGTAACGTGTTTCTCAGCAGTGTTAAGAAACTCTAGAAGAGCAACCAGTTTCTCATTGTGAGCCTCGATAGCTCAGTTGGGAGAGCGTTAGACTGAAGATCTAAAGGTCACCAGTTCGATCCTGGTTCGGGGCAATGTTTTTTGAATGAGGGGACGAGCACATACTCTCTGAGCCTTTAACCGAGTTTCGTGTTTCTCAACAGTGTAAAAAAACTTAGGAAGTGGAACCAGTTTCGAACTGAGAGCCTCGATAGCTCAGTTGGGAGAGCGTTAGACTGAAGATCTAAAGGTCACCAGTTCGATCCTGGTTCGGGGCAATGTTTTTTGAATGAGGGGACGAGCACATACTCTCTGAGCCTTTAACCGAGTTTCGTGTTTGTCGACAGTTTAAAGAAAATTTGGAAGAGCAACCAGTTTCTAATTGTGAGCCTCGATAGCTCAGTTGGGAGAGCGTTAGACTGAAGATCTAAAGGTCACCAGTTCGATCCTGGTTCGGGGCAATGTTTTTTGAATGAGGGGACGAGCACATACTCTCTGAGCCTTTAACCGAGTTTCGTGTTTGTCGACAGTTTAAAGAAAATTTGGAAGAGCAACCAGTTTCTAATTGTGAGCCTCGATAGCTCAGTTGGGAGAGCGTTAGACTGAAGATCTAAAGGTCACCAGTTCGATCCTGGTTCGGGGCAATGTTTTTTGAATGAGGGGACGAGCACATACTCTCTGAGCCTTTAACCGAGTTTCGTGTTTGTCGACAGTTTAAAGAAAATTTGGAAGAGCAACCAGTTTCTAATTGTGAGCCTCGATAGCTCAGTTGGGAGAGCGTTAGACTGAAGATCTAAAGGTCACCAGTTCGATCCTGGTTCGGGGCAATGTTTTTTGAATGAGAGGACGAGCACATACTCTCTGAGCCTTTAACCGAGTAACGTGTTTCTCAGCAGTGTTAAGAAACTCTAGAAGAGCAACCAGTTTCTCATTGTGAGCCTCGATAGCTCAGTTGGGAGAGCGTTAGACTGAAGATCTAAAGGTCACCAGTTCGATCCTGGTTCGGGGCAATGTTTTTTGAATGAGAGGACGAGCACATACTCTCTGAGCCTTTAACCGAGTAACGTGTTTCTCAGCAGTGTTAAGAAACTCTAGAAGAGCAACCAGTTTCTCATTGTGAGCCTCGATAGCTCAGTTGGGAGAGCGTTAGACTGAAGATCTAAAGGTCACCAGTTCGATCCTGGTTCGGGGCATGGTTTTGAAAATAAAGGGATGAGCACATACTCCCTGAGCCTTTATCCGAGTTTCGTGTTTGTCGACAGTTTAAAGAAAATTTGGAAGAGCAACCAGTTTCTAATTGTGAGCCTCGATAGCTCAGTTGGGAGAGCGTTAGACTGAAGATCTAAAGGTCACCAGTTCGATCCTGGTTCGGGGCAATGTTTTTTGAATGAGGGGACGAGCACATACTCCCTGAGCCTTTAACCGAGTTTCGTGTTTGTCGACAGTTTAAAGAAAATTTGGAAGAGCAACCAGTTTCTAGCTGATGGGCCTCGATAGCTCAGTTGGGAGAGCGTTAGACTGAAGATCTAAAGGTCACCAGTTCGATCCTGGTTCGGGGCAATGTTTTTTAAAGGAGGGGACGAGCACATACTCTCTGAGCCTTTAACCGAGTTTCGTGTTTCTCAACAGTGTAAAAAAACTTAGGAAGTGGAACCAGTTTCTAACTGAGAGCCTCGATAGCTCAGTTGGGAGAGCGTTAGACTGAAGATCTAAAGGTCACCAGTTCGATCCTGGTTCGGGGCAATGTTTTTTGAATGAGGGGACGAGCACATACTCTCTGAGCCTTTAACCGAGTTTCGTGTTTCTCAACAGTTTAAAGAAAATTTGGAAGTGGAACCAGTTTCTAACTGAGAGCCTCGATAGCTCAGTTGGGAGAGCGTTAGACTGAAGATCTAAAGGTCACCAGTTCTATCCTGGTTCGGGGCATGGTTTTGAAAATAAAGGGATGAGCACATACTCCCTGAGCCTTTATCCGAGTTTTGTGTTTGTCGACAGTTTAAAGAAAATTTGGAAGAGCAACCAGTTTCTAATTGTGAGCCTCGATAGCTCAGTTGGGAGAGCGTTAGACTGAAGATCTAAAGGTCACCAGTTCGATCCTGGTTCGGGGCAATGTTTTTTGAATGAGGGGACGAGCACATACTCTCTGAGCCTTTAACCGAGTTTCGTGTTTCTCAACAGTGTAAAAAAAACTTAGGAAGTGGAACCAGTTTCGAACTGAGAGCCTCGATAGCTCAGTTGGGAGAGCGTTAGACTGAAGATCTAAAGGTCACCAGTTCGATCCTGGTTCGGGGCAATGTTTTTTGAATGAGGGGACGAGCACATACTCTCTGAGCCTTTAACCGAGTTTCGTGTTTGTCGACAGTTTAAAGAAAATTTGGAAGAGCAACCAGTTTCTAATTGTGAGCCTCGATAGCTCAGTTGGGAGAGCGTTAGACTGAAGATCTAAAGGTCACCAGTTCGATCCTGGTTCGGGGCAATGTTTTTTGAATGAGGGGACGAGCACATACTCTCTGAGCCTTTAACCGAGTTTCGTGTTTGTCGACAGTTTAAAGAAAATTTGGAAGAGCAACCAGTTTCTAATTGTGAGCCTCGATAGCTCAGTTGGGAGAGCGTTAGACTGAAGATCTAAAGGTCACCAGTTCGATCCTGGTTCGGGGCAATGTTTTTTGAATGAGGGGACGAGCACATACTCTCTGAGCCTTTAACCGAGTTTCGTGTTTGTCGACAGTTTAAAGAAAATTTGGAAGAGCAACCAGTTTCTAATTGTGAGCCTCGATAGCTCAGTTGGGAGAGCGTTAGACTGAAGATCTAAAGGTCACCAGTTCGATCCTGGTTCGGGGCAATGTTTTTTGAATGAGGGGACGAGCACATACTCTCTGAGCCTTTAACCGAGTTTCGTGTTTGTCGACAGTTTAAAGAAAATTTGGAAGAGCAACCAGTTTCTAATTGTGAGCCTCGATAGCTCAGTTGGGAGAGCGTTAGACTGAAGATCTAAAGGTCACCAGTTCGATCCTGGTTCGGGGCAATGTTTTTTGAATGAGGGGACGAGCACATACTCTCTGAGCCTTTAACCGAGTTTCGTGTTTCTCAACAGTGTAAAAAAACTTAGGAAGTGGAACCAGTTTCTAACTGAGAGCCTCGATAGCTCAGTTGGGAGAGCGTTAGACTGAAGATCTAAAGGTCACCAGTTCGATCCTGGTTCGGGGCATGGTTTTGAAAATAAAGGGATGAGCACATACTCCCTGAGCCTTTATCCGAGTTTCGTGTTTGTCGACAGTTTAAAGAAAATTTGGAAGAGCAACCAGTTTCTAATTGTGAGCCTCGATAGCTCAGTTGGGAGAGCGTTAGACTGAAGATCTAAAGGTCACCAGTTCGATCCTGGTTCGGGGCAATGTTTTTTGAATGAGGGGACGAGCACATACTCCCTGAGCCTTTAACCGAGTTTCGTGTTTGTCGACAGTTTAAAGAAAATTTGGAAGAGCAACCAGTTTCTAGCTGAGGGCCTCGATAGCTCAGTTGGGAGAGCGTTAGACTGAAGATCTAAAGGTCACCAGTTCGATCCTGGTTCGGGGCAATGTTTTTTGAATGAGGGGACGAGCACATACTCTCTGAGCCTTTAACCGAGTTTCGTGTTTCTCAACAGTGTAAAAAAACTTAGGAAGTGGAACCAGTTTCTAACTGAGAGCCTCGATAGCTCAGTTGGGAGAGCGTTAGACTGAAGATCTAAAGGTCACCAGTTCGATCCTGGTTCGGGGCAATGTTTTTTGAATGAGAGGACGAGCACATACTCTCTGAGCCTTTAACCGAGTAACGTGTTTCTCAGCAGTGTTAAGAAACTCTAGAAGAGCAACCAGTTTCTCATTGTGAGCCTCGATAGCTCAGTTGGGAGAGCGTTAGACTGAAGATCTAAAGGTCACCAGTTCGATCCTGGTTCGGGGCAATGTTTTTTGAATGAGGGGACGAGCACATACTCTCTGAGCCTTTAACCGAGTTTCGTGTTTCTCAACAGTGTAAAAAAACTTAGGAAGTGGAACCAGTTTCTAACTGAGAGCCTCGATAGCTCAGTTGGGAGAGCGTTAGACTGAAGATCTAAAGGTCACCAGTTCGATCCTGGTTCGGGGCATGGTTTTGAAAATAAAGGGATGAGCACATACTCCCTGAGCCTTTATCCGAGTTTCGTGTTTGTCGACAGTTTAAAGAAAATTTGGAAGAGCAACCAGTTTCTAATTGTGAGCCTCGATAGCTCAGTTGGGAGAGCGTTAGACTGAAGATCTAAAGGTCACCAGTTCGATCCTGGTTCGGGGCAATGTTTTTTGAATGAGGGGACGAGCACATACTCCCTGAGCCTTTAACCGAGTTTCGTGTTTGTCGACAGTTTAAAGAAAATTTGGAAGAGCAACCAGTTTCTAGCTGAGGGCCTCGATAGCTCAGTTGGGAGAGCGTTAGACTGAAGATCTAAAGGTCACCAGTTCGATCCTGGTTCGGGGCAATGTTTTTTGAATGAGGGGACGAGCACATACTCTCTGAGCCTTTAACCGAGTTTCGTGTTTCTCAACAGTGTAAAAAAAACTTAGGAAGTGGAACCAGTTTCTAACTGAGAGCCTCGATAGCTCAGTTGGGAGAGCGTTAGACTGAAGATCTAAAGGTCACCAGTTCGATCCTGGTTCGGGGCAATGTTTTTTGAATGAGAGGACGAGCACATACTCTCTGAGCCTTTAACCGAGTAACGTGTTTCTCAGCAGTGTTAAGAAACTCTAGAAGAGCAACCAGTTTCTCATTGTGAGCCTCGATAGCTCAGTTGGGAGAGCGTTAGACTGAAGATCTAAAGGTCACCAGTTCGATCCTGGTTCGGGGCAATGTTTTTTGAATGAGGGGACGAGCACATACTCTCTGAGCCTTTAACCGAGTTTCGTGTTTCTCAACAGTTTAAAGAAAATTTGGAAGTGGAACCAGTTTCTAACTGAGAGCCTCGATAGCTCAGTTGGGAGAGCGTTAGACTGAAGATCTAAAGGTCACCAGTTCTATCCTGGTTCGGGGCATGGTTTTGAAAATAAAGGGATGAGCACATACTCCCTGAGCCTTTATCCGAGTTTTGTGTTTGTCGACAGTTTAAAGAAAATTTGGAAGAGCAACCAGTTTCTAATTGTGAGCCTCGATAGCTCAGTTGGGAGAGCGTTAGACTGAAGATCTAAAGGTCACCAGTTCGATCCTGGTTCGGGGCAATGTTTTTTGAATGAGGGGACGAGCACATACTCCCTGAGCCTTTAACCGAGTTTCGTGTTTGTCGACAGTTTAAAGAAAATTTGGAAGAGCAACCAGTTTCTAGCTGAGGGCCTCGATAGCTCAGTTGGGAGAGCGTTAGACTGAAGATCTAAAGGTCACCAGTTCGATCCTGGTTCGGGGCAATGTTTTTTGAATGAGGGGACGAGCACATACTCTCTGAGCCTTTAACCGAGTTTCGTGTTTCTCAACAGTGTAAAAAAACTTAGGAAGTGGAACCAGTTTCTAGCTGAGGGCCTCGATAGCTCAGTTGGGAGAGCGTTAGACTGAAGATCTAAAGGTCACCAGTTCGATCCTGGTTCGGGGCAATGTTTTTTGAATGAGGGGACGAGCACATACTCTCTGAGCCTTTAACCGAGTTTCGTGTTTTTTAAAAAAAAAAAAAAAAAAAAAAGAAAAAAAAATTTTTTAAAAAAAAGACGATAGCTCAGTTGGGAGAGCGTTAGACTGAAGATCTAAAGGTCACCAGTTCGATCCTGGTTCGGGGCAATGTTTTTTGAAATGAGGGGACGAGCACATACTCTCTGAGCTTTTAACCGAGTTTTTTTTTTCTTAACAGTGTAAAAAAACTTTGGAAGTGGAACCAGTTTCGAACTGAGAGCCTCGATAGCTCAGTTGGGAGAGCGTTAGACTGAAGATCTAAAGGTCACCAGTTCGATCCTGGTTCGGGGCAATGTTTTTTGAATGAGGGGACGAGCACATACTCTCTGAGCCTTTAACCGAGTTTCGTGTTTCTCAACAGTGTAAAAAAACTCAGGAAGTGGAACCAGTTTCTAACTGAGAGCCTCGATAGCTCAGTTGGGAGAGCGTTAGACTGAAGATCTAAAGGTCACCAGTTCGATCCTGGTTCGGGCCATGGTTTTGAAAATAAAGGGATGAGCACATACTCCCTGAGCCTTTATCCGAGTTTTGTGTTTGTCGACAGTTTAAAGAAAATTTGGAAGAGCAACCAGTTTCTAATTGTGAGCCTCGATAGCTCAGTTGGGAGAGCGTTAGACTGAAGATCTAAAGGTCACCAGTTCGATCCTGGTTCGGGGCAATGTTTTTTGAATGAGAGGACGAGCACATACTCTCTGAGCCTTTAACCGAGTAACGTGTTTCTCAGCAGTGTTAAGAAACTCTAGAAGAGCAACCAGTTTCTCATTGTGAGCCTCGATAGCTCAGTTGGGAGAGCGTTAGACTGAAGATCTAAAGGTCACCAGTTCTATCCTGGTTCGGGGCATGGTTTTGAAAATAAAGGGATGAGCACATACTCCCTGAGCCTTTATCCGAGTTTTGTGTTTGTCGACAGTTTAAAGAAAATTTGGAAGAGCAACCAGTTTCTAATTGTGAGCCTCGATAGCTCAGTTGGGAGAGCGTTAGACTGAAGATCTAAAGGTCACCAGTTCGATCCTGGTTCGGGGCAATGTTTTTTGAATGAGGGGACGAGCACATACTCCCTGAGCCTTTAACCGAGTTTCGTGTTTGTCGACAGTTTAAAGAAAATTTGGAAGAGCAACCAGTTTCTAGCTGAGGGCCTCGATAGCTCAGTTGGGAGAGCGTTAGACTGAAGATCTAAAGGTCACCAGTTCGATCCTGGTTCGGGGCAATGTTTTTTGAATGAGGGGACGAGCACATACTCTCTGAGCCTTTAACCGAGTTTCGTGTTTCTCAACAGTGTAAAAAAACTTAGGAAGTGGAACCAGTTTCTAGCTGAGGGCCTCGATAGCTCAGTTGGGAGAGCGTTAGACTGAAGATCTAAAGGTCACCAGTTCGATCCTGGTTCGGGGCAATGTTTTTTGAATGATGGGACGAGCACATACTCTCTAGCCTTTAACCGAGTTTCGTGTTTCTCAACAGTGTAAAAAAACTTAGGAAGTGGAACCAGTTTCGAACTGAGAGCCTCGATAGCTCAGTTGGGAGAGCGTTAGACTGAAGATCTAAAGGTCACCAGTTCGATCCTGGTTCGGGGCAATGTTTTTTGAATGAGGGGACGAGCACATACTCTCTGAGCCTTTAACCGAGTTTCGTGTTTCTCAACAGTGTAAAAAAAACTCAGGAAGTGGAACCAGTTTCTAACTGAGAGCCTCGATAGCTCAGTTGGGAGAGCGTTAGACTGAAGATCTAAAGGTCACCAGTTCGATCCTGGTTCGGGCCATGGTTTTGAAAATAAAGGGATGAGCACATACTCCCTGAGCCTTTAACCGAGTAACGTGTTTCTCAGCAGTGTTAAGAAACTCTGGAAGAGCAACCAGTTTCTCATTGTGAGCCTCGATAGCTCAGTTGGGAGAGCGTTAGACTGAAGATCTAAAGGTCACCAGTTCGATCCTGGTTCGGGCCATGGTTTTGAAAATAAAGGGATGAGCACATACTCCCTGAGCCTTTAACCGAGTAACGTGTTTCTCAGCAGTGTTAAGAAACTCTGGAAGAGCAACCAGTTTCTCATTGTGAGCCTCGATAGCTCAGTTGGGAGAGCGTTAGACTGAAGATCTAAAGGTCACCAGTTCGATCCTGGTTCGGAATATTGTTTTTTTTTGTTTTTTTTAATGAGATGCTTTTATAAAGACCTCCCCATTGCATTTTATATGGTATCGTGTTTTTCAGGAACACCTCTCATTTGGAAGCGAAGATAACTTTTCTTTGTGCTCGTTATGGAACAGTGGTCTCCCGAAGGTGTGCGAGATGGTTATGGATCGTATTTACAATTCAATTACAACTGCTCACAACTCTTACACTAGCAAGCTCAGATCACTGTTTCCCTTGGTCGTCTTCACTTGGTTACACTTTTATCGCTGTTGGTGGTTGAAGTAAATAAATTTAATAGTAAATATTTCGCAGTTGTGTCACTTTCCTCTCCAAAATTTTACTCATTGACACTTCTAAATGAACTTCGACGAGGTGTGCTTATCTGCTGGGTGTTGAAAAGTTTCGGAACTTTTTCTTGTTTTTTGAGTTTTTGAGATCAGCTTTGCATTTTATTGCTTGGCCGACTATTGCG
Source organism: Necator americanus (assembly GCF_031761385.1). Classification (NCBI taxonomy): domain Eukaryota; kingdom Metazoa; phylum Nematoda; class Chromadorea; order Rhabditida; family Ancylostomatidae; genus Necator; species Necator americanus. The sequence continues at coordinate 27,351,353 of NC_087375.1, forward strand.
GAATATTCTCTCAGGCACATAAAAAAAAAACTGAAAATTAAGTCAAGACATGATAAAATCATGTCTTGACTTAATTTTCACTGATTTAAAATTGGTGATGCTGCCATCGATTACACGAAGTTTTATGCGACGCTATGCTAAATGACAACGTACCCTTTGTAGAAACTCATATTGGACCGGTAGCAGTACAGACGGTTATAACAATGCACCACCCTACCTTTTGCTCTGATGGTTCTATATTATCACTTATTCGATCACCGATAACTCGGTTTTAGGGTGAGGTTGTGTCTTCGGAGCTTGCATTTCTTGAGTTCTTTGTAAGAAAGCATGGCTAGCGCCGAACCTTTATTTATTGAGGTGCTTATTACCTGCTGGAAATTTTTGCCAGCGATACAAAACTGTTACAATCATAGACAATTCGTGGTTTTTTTTTTTCAATCAATCCAATAAATTAGTTTTTCATCTAATCCAATATTTTGCATTGGCCGTTTCCAAAAGTGTTAATGCAAAACATAGAGGACACAGTGGGATCTACTTTTGCGTTTCTTTATAGAAAGCTGAATTGCAAACGGTTTTTGAGGTATAAGGATATTTACTTTCCACTTTCCCTTACCTGCGAATGTTCGAACCACGTGAAGATCATTGCCGTTTAGAGAATGTAATCGTGTTTCATAACATCAAGCACATATCACCTGTATCACCTGGCTTCCGTTGTTGACCAAATTGCTCGAGCGGGCGCCAGTAATACTTCCATTATCCCGATCGCAAGGGTCGTCAAGTGGCTTCTCTTCTTGCGAGGGATTCGAACGGCAAAGTAATTTTGTTCGACAGGCTTCGTAAAGCGATCTGACCATGGAGTCGGCGGCCTTTCTGCAGTACGTTTGATGGTGCGTGGTATTCAGTCGCCTGTGGGTCTGGTCCTGCGATTGTCGCTGAAACGCATTACGTGTGCGGCCCACCCAATTTTACTTCCCTGGTATATTCAGCAGGGTCCCTGTTCTTCGATCGGTCGGAGTGAACTGTTCCCTGCTTTGTCTTGCGAACAGGAAGATAGTCCTAGCCCCGCCCTTTCGATTGAGCGTTCTGTGACGCTGATCGTTTTTTTTCTACTGCTCGCGAATGGCGACGTTTGTGAAGTGCAGGTGAAAGCAGGGAGAACGGTAGTGTTGAATAGGTTGAATAGGTTGGTGCGCCTGGCGCCAGAAGTTCTTAGTCCTCTTCACTATATCCTCGATGCCCCTGGGTGGACGTTTCCTTTTGCGCAGCTCGTAGATCAGGTCATTCATCATGTTAGTTTCCCGACTATGATATACATAGCTGGAGCACTCGGATATATTCATTCCGTTTAGCGCGAAAGGAGTATCAGAAACCCATCCGTTAATCAAGAACATACTTTTACGATTGGCGAAATTCAGACTGGCGTAGCCAGTGCTTTTAGCCGCCTCTGCTGCCAGAATCTGCAAAGACGGGTAAGACCACTGGCTATGCCTGCTCTTCTCTCTTATGGTCTTCTCTTATCGCTTCTCTGGGATGCTTTGCGGGCTCGGACGTGAATTCTTGGTTGCTTGCGGCTCGTGCAGCTCCCCGCTGACGTATCAGCTCTAGAGTTTCCGAAGACGGGCTTCTCTTCGTGGTTTTGGAACTGAGCCTTTCTCGTGCAGTCATAAAAATGTTCAACGAGCCGATCGTATTTCTCGTCGATGTTGTCCATGAAGGTATCTTCTGAAAAGCTGACAACCAAAGCGAGGAGGATCCAGCTGAAATTTTCTTGGGAAATCGCTTTGTGAACTTCGCGTCTTTCTCTTCTCCATGTGAAAGAAAATTTCCCTCGAAGAAGGCGATGGTCCGATCCCATGTGAAAGTCTGGTTTAACAGCGACACCCGTCAGCCAACGCATTCACTGACGATGATATGGTCAATTTCGTTATGACACCCTTCATCGGGTGACTTCCACCTCTTTCAAGACCGTGAGTTCCGATCCGAAGTTTTTCAGTCGTTTTTCTGATTTTGACAACAATGACCTTGTAGAAACTGTGATCTTCTCTGTGGAACGTCTCCAGATGTATATAGAGAGCCTCGACATCCTCCTCTTCGCAGCAAGATGTTGAAGCGTAAACAACGGAGATATTCAAATCTGGCGTTGAACCTTCTCATCTGCAAACGTCCGATTCGGGTTTTACGTTGTTTGAAGGAGTCGATGTTCACAGGGGACTCTTTCCTATTACTGTGTTTTGCATATAATTTTATAACCCATGGTCAGGTTGCAGACCTCTAGCCACATGAGTTTTGGGAGGACGTTTCGTCCTCCTGGAGTGGACATAGAGCTTGTTTGTCCACTCCAAACTCCAAACCGACTCCAAACCGCCTCTCTTGTGCCTCTGAGTTACTTGATTCCAATCTTTTGGCCTGATCGACGTGCGGGATCCAGTGGTGTTATGCACAGAAAAAACAGGGACATCATCCCCTAAATCCACCTGCGTCTTGGGCCAGGCATAAGGTCGGTTATTCCTCTATCCGTCATCCTAGGACGTGCCACGTATCCACGAGAATAACAGGTTGTTATCGCTCTAGTGATATCTGTGGCAGGTAAATATTGTAAGGTCAGAACGGAATGAAGCACGCTGCGGTTGCGTAAGCGGCTGTGCTGGAAGCGGCGCGGTAGAGACAGCTGTAGGAGTCTAGGTTGGACCATTGCGAGCTGTAGCTACGAGTGTTGCAAGTAAGAGTTCCAACAGGATCTTAACAGCTACGCTACACTGCAGCGCTTCGAAAGCAGCCGCCTGCGCAACTGCATCGCGCTTTATGTCGTTTTAACAGTATTTGACTTACTTTACTGAGTCGGTGGGCTGATATTATCGTCTGACGCGATGTTTAAGCAGTTGTGAGCATTCTTGTACACTCAAAACAAACCGGCAAAAAAAAAACAGCACAAGGTAGGAACGTACGCACGCTAAGAACACGGAGGAATGAGTTTGACCGCATGCTGTTGCGGCGATAGGGATAGAACCTTTTGCAAAATTGCGGCTATGTCAATAACATGTGTTCACTCAATATTTTTTTTTACAAAAAAGGCAGTTTTAGAGAGAACCATCATGGACCATCATCATAATCATGAAGCTACTTTGAGCGTTCCGAAGTGTCCTGAATGAAGAGAATCAATAATGATCTTGCGGATGTGTTCGAGTGAGCACAGATTGTATCCGGCTAGTCCGACCTAAAGTCCGTTCTTCTAAGTAGAAGAATGGACTCCAATGAACAAGAATCCGTCAATAGTAGATGCTCATTTACAAGATCTTTAATCTCTATGTTGTGTAATGTTGAATCTGAGGCGTTATTTAATTCCACGTTATTTAATTTTTCTGGTTCCACTGTATCAAGGACAAACTGCATTGATGCAATGAATCTCGTACATATGAAGCCTTTTATGAGATTAATACAATTATCGTAATAAATTAACGACGAATGATTGAAAAAAAAATAAAGCACAGTGATGAAAATACATTGCTATTGCAGTTGGCCCAAGGCTGCCAAATCGATTCTATGCTTTGAAATCTCCACTAATTTCACGTTCGATAGTCCATGGATCTTTTGCGACGGGTATTTGTGCGTCAAATGTAGAGAAACATTTTTGGACCTGGAAATTATCAATTCTCCGAGGTTTTCTCGGGTTAAAATATGTTTGTCTTCCTTACCTCCTTGGCATCTCCGTGGCAGATTACTCGAAGCGCTGGTCTTCTAGAGCTACAAGCACGAACACGGCTTCGTTCACCAGCCATACATGGTGTCCATTCGCTCCAGGCACTCCATTCACCAAAAACAAGTCCTGCAATGTTATAGGAATCGTTATCGTTCGCAGTGGTCCGCAATTTTTTCTATTTTCCTATTGTGTTTTCTTTTTCTTGCATGTTTCTTTTCTACCAGCGCTTTTGATGCAATGTTTGAGTTATTAGACAAACAGCGCAACGCTACTAGTAGGAATGACAGGAAGTGCTTATCTATAATGACGGGATATTGGTCTCCGCCTAAAACTGCACATTACTTTTATGACCAAACTCACAAAGCGTTCTTATCCACAAGGCCTATAAATCTTCTAGATGATATAATTGTTTATGCTTGAAATAGAATAAAAAGAGTGGAGGTTTATTCAGGTTCTTCTGTCTTTCGCTCTGTGATTCTGCTTCCTTTCGTATCTTTTCTCCGATTTTATTCAACACAATGCTTTACGATTCGATCGACTTCACGCCTATGACAGAATATTTTACAAAAATCGGTTAATATGTGCCATTAAGTCCGACTCAATGTATGTATATGTGTTTTCTTGACCAAGTGCATATCTGGTAACTATTATTGAAAGTAGAACTCCAGTTCCTAAGTAACAGCTTCGAAAGGGCGATCACTACAAGCGGCAACAATGAAGGGCACTTTTAGGCAGTCTCATTGATTTTTTGAATCAGTTGCAAAAATATTTTTTTCAAAGATATTCCATATGAATTGAAGACAGATAACAGATAAAATTATGCTAAGATATTCCTATTTTGTTTTGTTTTAAATACTTCTTCTATCAACCATGTATCAACACTTCCACAGTTATTATTTGTCAAATTCAGGTAACCTGATTAGTATGTGTCTCTGACACTTTCGCACGCACAATTCAGTGAGGTCTCTGAAAAAAGGAAAATGCGGAAGTAAAAAAAAGAGTTCATCAAGCCGCCAGAATGCATTCCGCCCTGTGGTTTTCTAATATGAATGCTGCCATCATTGTAGAGATGATCTACCACTTAGCCCATCCTGTAACTCATGCATTGTCTGACTGCAACCTCGCCGCTTCCCAGCCCTAGTGGAGTTGATATCTCCAAAATCTTCGTTTGAGTCAATACCATCTGGGGATGTGATTGAAAGAGGTCTTTCAAAAATCAGCTTGAATAAAAAAGAATATCCCCTTGGGTTAATGATAAATAACAAATCTTCATCTTTCCTTTTTTTCCTCCTTCTTCACTATGTATGGGAATATTAAGAACAAAAAAATGATTTTTTGTCCGCAATTTGTTCCGTTCATTGTTTTTGTTCCATTCCGCAAAAGTGTATTTGAACGTGAATTCCGTCACAAACTACGCCTAATTTTCCAACGCTATGCTGCAAAATCTTGCACATCAATGTAAAATTCGTCATAAATCTCGTCGTAAATTTGGTTTATTCACATCCAAAATCTTCTTGTTGATGCAGATTGCATCAGACCGTGTTGTAAATCTTGAGGAATGGATGTAATCAAAACTCCTACTCAATGTCCTGTTGAGTGAATCGCAATCATTTTATCGAAAAACCACGATGCCGCAAAAAGAACAAATCAGTAAAAAAAAGTACAGTGGAAAGTACAGCAGAGGCGAAACAAAATAAAGAAGAATAAAGAAAAGTGCTTATTAGCTCGTGGTTTGGTACATAGTTACGGATTGTCAGTCAGCTCTACCTTCTCCTAGTCACCCTACCAATTTTATTGATATCAGATGACGTTTGTTATTTTTTCTACTATTTCTTTGTTATTTTTTAAAAAAAGTCCTAGCCTTTAAAGGCGCTGCGGCGAAGATATCTCTGTTTACCTCTGCGGATATCATTTACACAAGAATAACAAATTCTTTAACCTCAATTTGCTGATTCACGCTGGCAATGGATGTGATTGTAAAAATCGTTTTAGAAAAATCAACAACTTCATATACCTTTTATTTTTTTGAGCAAAGTAAATTTTCCTTTCACAATTCGTGAAAAAGGCATATCGCGAAAACTGGTTTCCAGATCATGGACCTACTACATTTATGCTGACTAAAAACTTTACCTTCTTGCGATTCCTTCAAGGTTACACTAACTTTGTTTGATTTTGACTAACACTTAGGAGTGACTCTTTTAATAATGAAATCTACTTTGAAGAAATTGCACTTCTCTGAGAACCTCTCCTCTCTCTCAGGTGATATCCTCTCAGAATCAAACTAACAACTCTAGCAGCAATTGTGGAAAAATAGATTTAATATTTTCTAAATCTTCTACTTCTTAGATTCCTTATGGTCATTTCATTTTTAAAGAGGATAATGTGCATTTCGTATTTAGCGCCATTAACTTATTTTTATTTTTATTTTTTAGCCCATTTACTTCCTTCAATGAAAACAACGGAGAGGAATCATTACAACTAGAAGAAGTCTTTCAAAAAACTCACGAAGAAGACCTGATGTTTGTGTGGCGTGGTCAGTGCTGCCATCATGTAGCGGTGAATCGGCCTCACTCTCTTCAGTGGGTTGAGGTTGTACTGACTTTACTCCCTCTGCTCGGCGTTTCAACTGTTCTCCTTAAAACGAATGTGTGCTAGTTTTATGCATAGAAGGATGATCTTAGAAGACTTTACAGAAGAATGACGTTGCAGGATCTGACAATCTGCAGTTGGGTGCTAGAGGAGTTAATGTCATAATTTTTCAGTTGTATTTTTTAGGGAGGGAAAAACATCAGGACTCATTTGCAATTGCATCTGTTATAGTCGATGCTCACCTGTAGCCAACGCTGCTGTTTGTAGTGGGTGAAATTGCTCGATCAGGTCGAATCGGGTACGATCATAGGGGCCAAGATGAAAAGACTGAAAAAAAGACATTCAACAACGGTAAGCCACTCAATCCTGCGATATCTCCTTCTCTTTGTGTTCCGGTGAAACCTCAGTCAGGGTCGTTCGTTACTTCATTTTATTCACATCGTAATGGGGGAAAACATCAACTGCGGGAAGAACTACTGTGGCAAAAAAAAGTTTTGTATATTTTCAACGTTTCTCGAAGGCTTTCGACTCTACTAAAAGTGATCAATATCCAGAAAAGAATGAATACGAGAAAACAGTTGCTTCTAAATTTGTATGAAGAAAGTCACAAAAGAATCACAACAATATCTTTTACACATAAAACTCTGAGTTGTTCTCATTTCGTAGAAAGCAGTAGCAAAGACCAAGAATACCTATGTGCTTAACTCGTAGTTTAATATCATTTCAATTTGCCTCATAAAACATGAGGCAGCTGATTTTCGAAAAAGTAAGAGTTTTATTTTACAACCAGGATTTTTACTAAATTTGGAATTCCGAATTGTTCAAAAAGTGAATCCAAAATTATCAACAGCTGCGAGGTGAGCTGAAGCTATTCCATTTCTTCGTGAGTAGAGATGGTTATATTAGGTTGGACAGAAAGTCTTGTCACCCATTTTTCGAAGTTTTCAGAACTGTCCGTTTTTTTTGGCGGAATCCATGTTACAGCATGTTGCAATTGAAGATTTTCTTCAGAATAGGTATACATAGCCTTCCTCAACTTTAATGAGGATGTCAATTAGGCAAGAGTAGCTTCGGCAGCAGCCCGCAACATTAACAGCAGATTGGATATCACTACCATTAGGACTGTCAAGCGCTGGTTCGCTCGCTCCGCAAGCGGAGACGCCGACTTCGAAGACAAGTCCCACTCGGGACGCCTCCATACCATCAAAGACTCCGCCATTCTCGACGCTGTCAAAGAGGATCTAGAGATCAACACCCGCAGTCTTGCAACGAGACTCGGGTGTAGCCATTCAACAGCCGTCAGTCTCCTCCAGGCCATCGGCTACAGAAAGTGCTGTCTGGATGGATCCCTCTCACCTTGACGGTTGGCATCCGGTTTACCCGGGTATCAATCTGTCAATCTCTCCTTCTTCCCCCCCCCCATCGAAAGGAGTTTCTCGAAGATTTTATTACTAGAGATGAGAGTTGGGTCCTCTACGACTCTAATGCGCACCGTGCCGTGTGGATCCCTTTAGTGGACCCGCCGACGCAAGCCAAAGCGGACCTCCACCCCAAGAAGTCTCTCTTTTGTTGCTTCTGAGATTAGAGGAGAATGCTAGTTTATGAGCTGCTCGCACAAGGCCACACCGTCACCGGTTCCATATACGCTACAAGCTCGCATCGGCCGTTCTAGAAAAGCGGCTGGGACGAGCTTCGGTGCAGCTCTTCCAAGATAACACTAGGCCCCACGTAGCTAAAAAGATCCATGAAACACTGGAGGAGATAGGCTGGGACACGGTGCCCCATCCATACTATTTTCCCAACCTTGTCCCCTTAGACCAAGACTTATTCCGGCGCCTCAAAGCTTACCTAGCGGAGAAAATCTTCACCAAATCTGAAGAGGTCGAACAGCGGTCAGCGGCTTCCTCGGCTCGCATTCTCCCAGTTCTTGGAGAAAGGGATCGCTGACATGCTGATTAGGTGGGACACTGTTGTAATTAGTAATGGTGATTATATTACCTATTAATTTTCATTGTAAGCTGAGTTAAAAAAATAAAGCAGAAAAAATGACAAATGGTGATAAGACTTTCTGCCCAGCTTAATAGTTGACGAACATTCCCTTTGTTGCTTTCTTCTTATTTTTTTATTCCATTCTTTTTTCTTTCATTTTTTAAATTTTGACTCCACTTTTACTTTTATGTACTTCTTTTTTCACTTCCTTACTCTAGTTGTTTCTAAAGAAACATCGAAGACTGCTGCCTAAGGAGGACTTTTTCATCAAAAAGTTCAGGACAATTACTATCCTCGTTAAACGTACTAGACAAAAAACTGTGATGCAAAAAGTACGTTGTTGTCAAGGAACAAAACAATGGCGCCACTTCTTCTTAACCTTCAACTTGAATAAATAAAATTTGTGTGTATTCAGTTAAATAGTTGAAGACGGTACAAATCCAGATGCAACCGTGAAAAAATGACGTGACGTCGCATATCATTTTTAGATTTAGTCATATTAGATGCTCACAGCAAAAACAAGCGTGCATCATTAAATAATTAAATGCAACCGTACTGATTCTATTTTGGCGTTAAGTAACTCGCAACATATGCGTAGGTTTTAGTTTTTGACCTACTCAGTACTCACCTTCGATGTGTCTGTTTCTATTTGAACATGGACCGGCGAGGAACGAGGAGCTGAAAATTAAATCTGTTAAAAAGTGAAATGGGAGTGAGCTTAGAAATATATAGCAAAGGAGAAAAAACACATAGATACGCAAGATTCTTAGATTTTTCAACATCGTATTCAATTACATTACATTCGACATCGTATTCAATTACATTAATTATTACATCAACATTAACACATATTGATTTGTCTATATTTTGTTTTTTTTTCCCCAAAAATATCAGCAAAATGAGAGGACGTAGACTTTTCTAACTTCTATTAGCCATCAATCTCAGGGGAATGCTATCGTAGGTATATTCCACGGATATTATGAGATGAGATCGGTGATTGTTATTTTTCAGTCTCTCTTTCATGGAGTATAGTCGTGAGAATTTCACACGAATATTCCTTGAAACGATTTTCCTTCATGAATCTCTCCCGGCTAACGCCCATGCAGATACCAGTTGCAGTTCGTTAGTTAGTGAATACCTATATCATTATGCATACAGTATTCTCTAAATAAGCATTTTTAAAGTGGGACCTCTAATTATGTTTTTCTTTAGAAGTTTCGACTTTAATAATTGATTACGTTTGATTTTAAAATTAATAAAAGCAGCTCATCCAAATATTGATTATTTCTATTTTGCTACTACAGTAGAATTCAGTCTACAATATTACATATGTTATTTAAGGAGTAATATTAATAAATATAAGGAAACAATCAGCTTTGTAGTCTGGAGGGACGTGACTTTATTATTGGTTATGGATTGCTGGAGTAATTTTCAATTTGCTTCTCTGTCATGAAGTCACAGTACCCCAGTCCGGAATATATACAACCACATTTTTCCGCATCAACTAAAATAGAATGATAATTGGTGAAACTCTTTCTTTTGAATATATGGATCCTCTGAGACAGAAATTAGAGGTGGTCGTTGCATCAGTTGCTCCAATATACCGATCGCAACGTGTGAACTTCAGCAAATGGGCAAATGTAACATTTTACAGAAAACTTTGTTCTTAAGAAAACCTAAGACACAGAATCCCCCTTTATGAAAATAAAACAATGGTTATGGCGATAAGGGAATTATGTTGAATGGTATCCACAAAGAGCAAATGCGAAGCACATACGTAGAGACGCTTCTTTGATTGGTGCTGAGGCCAGTTATGGGCCGCAACACTATTCAACACCTAACTCGTAGACTACGTTCAGGAAAAATGCTACAATTACCTCTAAGAAGGATTCCCTTCGGGAATTCTGCGGCAGCCATGACCCGACGAACAAAAAAAAATTCACCTTAATCTACTAAATTCAAGTCTCCGGCGTTACTTTTGTTGTTAATTGGATTCTTCAAAATTCGAAAAAGAAACAGCGTTGGCGGGTTGTTTTTATTTTTCAACATTCACGGCCCATTTGTTTTATCGCACCTTTATTAATAATGCAGTTCTCTGTAACCTAATGCTTACCACAATTAGCATTAGTTGCTCGTTGGTCTACGATTTGAGATTCAGTCAGCTTCATGTCTCTTTGACTTGTCGCTCTGCGAGGAGGTCGCGCATGTCGGCTATCCTTTACATATATGAATAATTAATTATTGTTGTTAATTGGATTGTACGCAAAGGAAGATAGGATCACTCTTGAACCAGGAGTTATGCTCACTAAACAATCCCATGTTTATTGCTTATCACGCAAATTGCCACTCATGTTTTCTTTTTAAAAAGAAATCGATAATCCTTCAGCGCATAATCATTCACTCCTTTTCTGTATTCCCGCGTATTGGATTGTTTTTTGTTGACTTTTTGAATAATCAGCTCTCGACTATCATTATCACCGTGCTACGGTTCTTTGCACACCCTACTTGCCTGCACCGACCCTTATGATTGAGCTACGAAAAAAAAGTGATAGAATAGTCCAGAGATAATTTTTGGTTACATTTGGTTGTGAATGAGTCGAGCACTACAAATGAGCAGGAAAAGAATGCGAAGGGTGAGCAAAATATCTGAGCAAGAACTGTACTTCTGTAAAGTATTGATCAACTTGTTATATTCTGATGTTTCAGCACGTTTGAGAGAGAATATACAGAAAATTTGGATCGATGGGTGGTTGAGGGCGAAAAAAATCAGTTGAGCACGAGGGGAATCTCTTCATATTATATTAAATATTGATGAGCTGAATATGTTGAAGAAACGCGAGATTCACGCTTTTCTCTGTCGCTGAATACGGTAACTGTAGGTCTTGACCTGAACGACGCAGGTGAGCTTCTCAAGTACTAGAGAAACGATGGGACAAGGGAAAATGATGGAGGATGATCTGCACAATCAATGCATACGGGAAGATGTCTTTCACTTCAATCCAGGATCGTTCGAGGTTTACGAGCGTGTGCAGTCTACAGAATAACTTGTTGGGGCCCATCCTATTAATCAAGTGAAGTGTTTTCATTTTCGCATACAAGTTTGTTGGCAATTCAATGACTTCATCATGGTTGCGGTCTAGCGTGGCTTGAAACTATCCGTTACCTTGCAATCGCAACCAAACCTCTCACCAACTGCTCTCCAGCCACTACATCGGTGGAAAGTAGGGAATAAAAATAAGGACAGAAATGTGGAGCTTCGAAGGAAAATAACGAAGAAAATGAGTAGTTGGTTAAGTGAATTGATACAAATCAACGAATTTAACAGCTATCACATCACGTTGAATCTTTCTCGATACACTATTTTCAAATTATGGAATTAAACTTGAAAGAAAGTGATAACCATAGCAGAAGTAACATTAGACTCCCTCTCATTTGAATGTATGTGTTTACTAAGTCATGCAAAGTTCTCTAAAATTCTATGCAAATTACTTAAATGACTAGAGCTGCCTTTTTTGGATAACACTCGTTTTTTCTCGTAATTGTTCCCTGAACGTATCATTTATTATTCTTCTTCTTTCTGCTGAAATTTCTCTGTACATATCTTCAACTTTTCCGTTGAAATTTCATATTTTCTAATGTACTGCAGTAAATAAGCTGTTAAATGTTTTGAGAATAATTCAACTTAGAGTCTGTAGCCATTGTAGAGCATCCCCGCAAGCGGAGCAGAGGCTCACGCGCAATCACCCAAGTACTTGCCTTATGCCGAAGTGCAAGATATGTCCGGATAATGAGGAAAGCAATCGCATGCGCTTCCGTGTTGTTTATCGGTTATTTTTGTAAGCGGTGCTATGACGAATACAGAGGAGAAATGGCAGCATACACTGTGCTCGCCGAAAAGACCCGGACGGCAAAAGGGAAATCACATGACGCGGTAAAGAGGTCCTGGAGGTTCTCTTAGAGTGGATTTTGGATCCATTCTAACAAATGAATCGCAGAGGGGATCCTTCTATAGCACGCGGGAACTCGTACCTTTTCAAGCTTGTTGTTTGACTGGTCAGTTCACCGCAAGTATTTAGCAGCAGCAGAGAAGTATTCCGATCCTAAGGAACGATCTGCACTTCCACTTGTAACTATGAGATCCAACAGTAGACTTAGAACTTTCTCTGTTGAGCGGACGGGGAGTTTGATCGGATAAATACCTTCCATCTCACCCTTTCGGGCTCTAAAGAAAGCGAACTATCCGGAACGTTATCTAAGACTGAAGGGTTATAGCAGCCATGTCCAGATTAAGTAAAAAAGATGAATGTTAATTTCAAGTTGAACGTAGTCGGCATCCAGCATCTCCACAGGTGCGACCGCTAAGCGCCTACCCAATCCCACGCTCTTTTCTGCTTTACACACATACTCACTTCTTTCTTCCTGTCATCATTCGAAAAGGCACTGTATTCACCTGCTGAACATATTCCGGCTACTATTATCTTACTCAGTTACATTATACATAGACTCCGGTTCTTTTTGAAACCAAATTTCATGGAAGGAGCGGCAAATTTGGGCTTTAGTAAGTAAGCTACGGCATGCCGTGCAAGAAAGATTCGAGAAGGTTTTTTTTTCGCCATTTCTTCTAGCTTTCTAATCAGAAGTAACATGGATACTTACCGAACATTTACGCAATCCAGTATTTTGTATGCAAATCTTTGTGCAAAGGAATTGTATTACATGCAGCAAGGATATATTTTATGTGTTTTGTACATGTTTCCTTCATATCTGTGTGATGGCTTTCATTTCATGCATTTTAGTGAGCTCGGCTAACTTCCACGGGAAAATGCTGACGGAAGGTTGCCGAAAAAATCAAAGATTATAGCAGTTTCGTATCCGGCTAAACTTGAGAAGGCAAATGCTAGTTTAACATAGGTTCCATGTGCGACTGTTAGTCAACCTCGGCATGGTGATGTTTCAGTATTTGTTCTCTTTAATTGTCCCGGACACGAGGTTGTTATAATCCTTTATTCGTGGCTAACGTTTCGGCAATATCGCCTTCTTCACAGCATTAGGATCGGACGACCATCCTACCACAGCTAAATACCTGAAGGGTGGCTCGACCATCATCGACCGTATGGTTACAGCAGACCTCCAACGGTCTGCGCCACACCAACGCTCATTACTTGCATATCTATAAATTTCAATTTTGCAACCTGGCAAAAGTAATATGTGGCGGGTGTGGCGCAGTCGGTTAGAGGTCCGTTGTAGCCACATGGTCCATGGTTCCAAACCGCTCTGGTGCCAACCGCTTCATCTCTCCTTGTGATAAATTGGTACCAGACTTGTCTGGGACAATAAAAACACCGACTTGATCATCGGCTGGCCCCTACAAGTAATTGTGTATGCCAACACGAGTTCCAAAACCTCAACGATTACGAATTATGTACAGTTAAACGCGTTGCTGCATCCCAAATGGATTTAGACGCTAGTACTTCATGTAGTTTCATCCTTTATTCAGTTAACAGTAATATTATGAGTGTTTTGCTGTCATTTTGCTTATTATTATTATTCGCTCCAATCCCTATTACAGTGTATGTATGTAACAATTGTAACAATTGTAACAACCAAAATCAACTTTCTTTCTTCGAGCTTCAACCTTCACGCAGAAGGTTACGAAAATGTGAAAACTTTGCAAGCGTTGTCATCTTTTGCAAAGGTTTGCAGGAGAATTGCAGATCCTTCAACGAAAAGATGGTTGTTCCCATGGAAAATCATGTAATTACAGTAATTGCTGGCTGCACTTATGCCAACTCTTCATGTAGTTGATTTCATTTGTGAAACATAGCGATTAGAGCTTTAAAAAATCAAAATCTCCGGAAAATCCAAAGGAATTATGCTGTGGTGTGATAGTACCTATAATCTATTATATCTCTAGCTGTTCCTCTCAGATGTGCGTCATTAGCCGAATTATTTTCAAGAATCCCCATTATGTCCCGAAAAAAACATTTGGAGAAGGTTTATGAGTACTGAATTAATTGTTATTCTCCCATCAAAGCCCCGATATTACGAAGGTAACAGAGGGGTTGCCGAAGCGCACAATTTAAATGTCAATGCAGAATGTAATGAAAGATTCATTAGGTGAGCATTTTTTTTGCACATCGACCGTGCGGCCACCGCGGACCTCTTACCCATTGCGCTACACCCGATATTGAATCGAGTAGGTGTACAGTGCTAAAAGACGGTGCACAGCAGTGTGGTGAAAGAATAGCCCCTAGACTGCGCGGTCTACAGTCCAATATCACGTGAGGAAGCTGAGCTTTTCATCTCCTCGCGATCAAAGAATTCATGCTAGATTTTTCCACGAGGTGTACAGCGACATGGTACATCTTCTAGCTCCTGCTTTTGACTTGACTTAACCGGCGGGCTGGGATTATCGCCTGATGCGGTTGCTCACATCTTCGCTGAAGCTTGTTGTTCTTGAATACGGTTCTGCTCAATTTTCTCGATCTGCAGCAGGAGCTCGAACAGGTTCCATCCATTCGTCACTGTTCCATATCCTGGGAGAACTGTGGTCTCGCTTGAAATCCCTATCGGCATCGACTAACCCGAGAACTAGCACTGTCAGCCAGTTCAGCACCACGAAACGGAGTGTTGTTACCAAAGATTCCATGGTCCCTCTCCGAATTTCACCTATTTGGATTGGGCTTTGGCAGTGTGTGCAGGACAGACAGTGTATAGGTAACTTCCGCCATATAACTGTGCAAGTTATATAGATCGTTCGTGCCCTGAGGGTATACACAAGTGCCTGATACCATTTAGTTCACATAGGGCCACCTCAGGCAGGTATCAGACTCGTATATTCTGCGTCTAGCTCATGCTAATCATTGTATAGGCGCTATCGGGGTTCATAAACCTCAAGCAACATCTGAATTGAAGTCCGATATGATGACGCAAGGGGTTGATCAAGGGAAAGCACTTCAAACACTTGTTCTTTTTATATTATTGAGAAAAATTCCATTCCGCCCTCCTCTATCGTCTCTAAACATCCTTCGGATGTCGGCTGCCTACAGCTCATTAGAATAAGCAGTTCCTTAATCGCATTAGTAGGGGCCGTTGCTTTGATCGCATACTTCCTAATGTGCTAACGAGAGAATCACTGGTTATCCACACTGCAGCACAGCTCACCACTCAACCAGTCGCTAACAATCTCAGCGTCAGCGGAGCGATCCGCCGGAAAAAGCACGGACTTCTTTGCCGCATGTCCTCCTCGGTGAGCCCGCCCAAAAGCAGTGCTAACAACACGCTGACGGATTTTGTCACACATCAACGTATGTTTTGCAGAGTTAGATTTTTTTTAGATTTATCTCTTCGATTTTTTATTCTTTAAAATGGTGGGATGCGGCGGCTAGATGGTGAAGTGATTTCTATTGGTTGTGAAGCGCAAATCGCGAAAATTACGTTGGACTTTCCGATTTCTATTGTGACGCCCTTCCGGATAGCATTAACAAGTCGTTTATTATGACTAGGAACTGAGCTGAAGTCTCTTTCAGGAGTTTGACTATGTCACTTCGCATTTTTACTAGAATTTTTTTTGAGAAACTAGTGGCGCCATCATATAAGTGGTCCATTAATTAAACGTTGTAGTAATTTCCTGAGTCTATGACTCAAGAAACTGTTATTAATCATAATTTTTGGTTACACATCCGATTATTATCGGCTGAGTGGCTAAAGAGGCGATTCCCTTCATTTAGAGTTTAGCTCGGAGGTTCCATGTCCTCATTTTCCCTCATCAGACCATTCGCTGTCCGATTGATGACAGTTTAGTAGGTGTTCTTGCTTGCTCGAAAGGATCATGCCCACTTCTCTATTTTCTGGTTCCCTTCACAAGTTGAATTTGCTTAGCTTTCTGTTTACGGACTAGGATAATCAGATGAGATCCAGATTCAATCAAGTGGAAATCTAAGTGTTCCAAAATAGCCGAAAACAATGTTTCATGGGAAATTTCATTGTTAACCCATTGACGACAGCGCGCTTTTTTGCGAATCTGGCGCCTAGAAAAAGCCAATCCTACTTTTGCGAGCTATATTCGTATCGTATTCAAGGACACTAAACCCATTAGGAACAAAATAACTCTCAAAAGTTGGGAAATCATGAAAAATTACCTTTGGAAAGTGGTCGACTAACAAATGAGCCGAGCTGTCGACAAAGAGTTAAAAGAACGATTAATTTGATTTCTATTCAATAGAATAGCGGCAGAATAGCAGGACATTAGCGGTGCTTTTATGACGTTGTTCTGGTATTTTCTTCTCAACTCCTCCTGGAAACTGTTTAATTGCTTCATTGTGCATCCTCACTTGTTCTAGAGAAATTAATTTGTACAGTGAAATGAAGTCCCCGAAATGATCTCCGCAAATCGATCAATGTATAATCGCAACGCTTTCGACACAATTCTGTCATGAGGATTTAGCCGAAACAGACGCATTCACTTTTTCTATCACACTCTGGATTCGCTTAGCTAATTGTTTGTTTACCTAATCAGGTCCTAATTAGATATTTTAATTTCATTTAAAATTATGTTTGATGCAGTACACTTTGAAAGATAGTGCCCTAACCTTATTTCGTTGGTTTAAAGGTTCTACATTGAATCCTTAATTATCCTGCCATTTTATTGTCTGGACCGCTGATTAAGTAATTAATTGCACATACAAGATTCCTCACTAATTGCTTACGATGAAATTTTTTCCCATCGCTTAAGTTCTCTTCCTGTCGTCATCCAACGAAAAAATAAATATTTTTGCATTAACTTTAACTTTACCTATATGTTTGTGAATTTATCCACCCAATTATTCATCTGGGAATGATAGCTGAACCAGTCATGTATATGTGAGCAAAACAATTCGAAACGGACATTTTTGTAAATTTGATGTTACGATCAGTATATCGGAAAATCGATTAATCATATGATCTTGTTGAAAATCGTTTTGATATTTCGAATCATTGCTACTGTATTGTATGTATTATTGTTGCGGCAAACCTTTAAATTGTAGTGTGAGTCTAAAATACTATAGGTGTATTTTTATCTTCAACATTTTAACTCTAAAAGAAGCTAGAACAATCCTCTTTGAAATAAACAGAAAAATAGGAAGTTTTCCCCATGGTCATATTGTACACAAGCTTTTCAGGCTATTTTTCATGTCGGAATAGCATAAGTAAAATGTACATTTAGAATCTGCTAAGAAGAAGGAAAGATAGGAAAGAGAAGGAAAGGAGAGAGAAGGGGGGGAAGGGAAAAAAAGATTTATGGAAGGAACGTCAAAGCGTCGTTTTTTTCTTGCAAAATTCTTCTTTTTCACGTGCCAATCCACCTTTTAATTATGATTTGTCAGTCCTTCATTGTTTGAAAAAGTAGAAAGTTTGATTTAGAAATGAATGGACTTCAAACGTACTTGCGCGCAATTAAATGTTGGAAGAGTACTCTTCGAAAGGAGAAAAAACTGTCTTTTACTCCTAACAATTAACCTGGAATAAAATTGCACAGTTTTTCCTGATTCAATTGTACTAAAAAGTAATTCTTCACCTAGAATATGAGTAGAATTATTAAAAATTCAGTTCGCTAGAAACGTTCAGATTTATGAACCACTTTGTTCCTAATCGAGCTCAAAGGCGAAAGTTAAGACAAGAAACGATGATCTAGATGTTCTCGCATAGAAAGGACCTTCTTTCCGCACATTTATTCATAAGAACCATTTCAAAAAAAGAAGATAAATTGTGTGAAGTTCAAAGAAAAGTGCAGAAGGAAGTTTTAAAGAACCAACTGTGGAATTTTTCACGATTATTTAAACCAATTTTTCCACAAAACACATTCGTTCCTAATGTTCGAAGTACAGTGTGATTGGTCCTAAATGTAGTTTTACCAATGCCCCAATGAACAGTCTTATATGGAGCGGTCTCGAAACGAAATCTGGTGGTAGTATCACGACTTTCCGCTAGTAAACTTAATTGCAAACAGGATTTCGCTAATCAACATATCTGCACTTCTAGTACTCAATTATTTAACATACAATAGATTTTTTCCCCTCACCTACATATTATATTATCTCTTATGCATGCATATTATATTAGCTATGATTATTACATTATCCTTGACACTGTTTTCCATCACATGAAATTGAGAATTCGAAAAACAACCGACAGTAATCTTTCGTAACGAACTCGCAATCAGCTCCTCTTTACACTAAACAGGGCACTTTTCAGAATGTCCCATTCGTGACTAAACACTATATTAATAACACCACTATTACCAATTCTCATATATCCACTTATTAACGGAATTTTATTTGTGGTACTCAATTTAGTACCTTACAAATAGACTATTGTGTACAATTCCAGGGAATTTCAGGAAAAAGAAAGGAGAAGGGTAGGAGGAAAAACAAAGAAAAGGTTTTTTTTTTGAAGTTGATTAGTCGACGAATAAATTGATATTTCCCTCTTTTTAGACAAAAGAGGTTTGTTTTTTTTTCGCTCGAGAATGTATGACAATATAATTACACTTCATTAAAATTTCTACCTCAAACTAAAATATTTCAGTTTTATCCTAAGAACTTATTAGGTTTCGTTACAATATAACGATTTGAGGGGCATTCCTGAATCGAACTGCTTCTAATTTTTTTTCTGCAGTCATATTTCTGGTAAGATTTGGAAATGTAATGTAGGACACGTCCCACATGGGACCTCACTTTACAAGATAGTAGGGAGGAATAGTACCTAAGAATAACATATCGACACTATTTGCTGAAATTGAACATATCTTTTCTAAACAGATTATTTCGGTTCTGCTTGTTTTTTTTTTCGACTAAGCAGCGCAAATAATGAGCATTGTAAAATTTTTCCAATAATACTGACTATAGATAGACTTTAGATAGACTTTAGATATAGATAGAAAATGTTTTTTAAGCAAGCACTTAACTTCCCAATCAATAGTTGCTAAGCAGGAAAAAGTCTACAATTACTTTTGCTTTTTATCAGATTCGCGACATTAGAACCTCTAATACGCACTTTTCATCCTCCTAAATCACACATGTAGCCATCACTACTGTAATTTTTAGCTCGAAAAATTCCTTGCTTTTTCATTTTCTTCCGCGAACAATTTTTTCTTCTTTGTTTTGAAAAGTCAAGTACACTTGAACCGCATTGTCAAGTGGTTCTGGTGGTTTCGGTCAGCTTTCATTGTATGCTTCAAGTTCATATTTGAAGAGGTAAGAAATTTTGTGGTGTTTTAACTTTTATCAGCGTGGCCACTTTTTTTGAGTGATTTTCCAGAAAATGATCTTATGATTATTTTTGTGACTAGAAATAAAAAAAGAGAAATATGATTTTCTCGAATTTGAAGAAAATGAATACCCTAAATATTCAGGAAAGATGAATTTGAAGCAGCAGCTCAGATTGAAATAGATTTTTCTTCTCATTTTTTTTACACAACTCATAAGTATGGCCCTTGAATGTTGGGTAATGTTATCCTAAATGTTCTTAAAAGGCACTTTAAAAAATCCTAAACGTTCTCCCGTTGTACTTATTTACTCAATAACCTTAGGGATTGCCTTTTAAGAAGAAGAATAAACAAAAAGAAGTGGAAGAAAATGGTGATGGTACGTCTAGTAAAACAAGGTCAGGCCCTTCCCGAAAAATGAATATTAAAAGAAACTACTGATACTAGCGCTGCCTACGTAGTTCAAAATTTTAAGTTGTGCATGCAAGACCATTGATAAAATTTGTTCATTCATGTTGTTGAAATTTTTGCTAAGAAGACCGTTTGAAGTCCAAGCTATCAAAATCCAAAGTCACAAAAAATATCTCTGGAATTTAAGTAAAGAAATCCAAGAAGTTGGTTCAGATTAACATTTGGCTAAGGGTACCTGGCTTTTAATGAGTCTTATAGAGAGGTAGCCGTCTTAAAAGATTTTTTTTCATCGATTTATAGAAGAGAATTAACTAGAGTTTAGTGATTTTAGTTTAATTTAGTAAATTTTTCAGAAGAGAATCCGACTCTATTGATCTGTGAAGTCAGTGATAAGAAGATAAACGTTGCCTTTTTTTAGACTCATTGCTAAAAGGAGATCCAGGCGAACCTTAGGGGTCCTTGTTAGAGTAAGAGCTCAGAATTTTAGCAATCCTTACGAGAAATTCCCTAGCTCTCTAAAATAGTCAGATGCTCACTTAAAAACGATGAAAGATTTAAAAAACCGCTAACAAGGCAGTTGTTCAAATATAACAAAACTACAAATATACCTATAGTTGACCAAAAATCCACAGTAACTTCACTTGAATTCAAAATGACTGCATGGAATGGTAGCTGTCGCCGATACGTTCGGCATGGAAAAATATGAGTAATGGCTGGATCTGTAGAAAAACGCTCGATTTGATTACATTCTGGATAAGAGTGGGCATGGTGTTGGCGGATAGCGAGCGATACTCAGATTACCGCCAATGGAGCTGCTGGTTTACTGGCACTGCAGCCGGCCGCCTCGGCTGCGGACTCCACGGATGTGTGCAGCGACGATTCACGCGCTTCCTCAGATATAATTAGCTCCATTTGTGTTATCTATGCATGCATGAGTGCAGACATACGAGGACAGCACGTTTCTTACTCCACTGTCATTGTTACGATGCACAAGTTATCGAATAATTGGTTTTATTTAATTCTTCGCCTTTTTGTCTACTTTATTAAGCTTCACAACGAATTTAGCTACGATGTTTGGATGCGAATGAAACTATTCAAAAATCAACGGAATGCTGTCCGTTTGCCCTGCACTTACTGAGAATGCGAAGAACTTCTGCGGTAGTCCCGCAATTATTTAGGGCTGTTATTATACATCTGAGCCTTCCCTCATCTTTAAAATTTCTGATGATCAATTGCTTCTCGTTGTACTTTGAAAATTTACTCTTTTATTTTATCAAAAAGCTGACCAAATACGCTGAATAATCGCTATTAGATTTTAGAGTGGAAAGCTGGGATAGCACAGTCGATAAGCGGTTCCACTATGAATGCACGATCCGTCGATGGATCGAAACCGTCCTAGTGCCAACCAAGCGTCTCACCACTCTGGGGTCGCCCAATTGGTCCCAAACTTGTGTGGGAGGATAAAAACAATGACTTAATTTATTGGGTGCCCTCGGTAGTCACTGTATAGGCTTTGTGAACGCCGAACTATTCGGAGTTAAAGTGAACGCGTGGGCGCATCCCAAGCGGGATTAATTAACGCCAGACACTTTGTCGTTTTTTACCCTTTTAAGAGCGGTAACCATTCAATTTAATTGCAGAAACAAAATCGTATTATTTTACAAAGGCACCAGCTGACCTAGACAATTAATCACGGAACAACAACCGATGCAGTCAGTGTTTTATTCTCCCATACTGATCTGGTACTAGCTTATTAACCACAATTGGAAGAAACACTTGTTTGGCCTGAAGTGAAATGCGAATCGGAGTCGCGGAGGAAAATTCCTACCATTGGTCCTTGTCCGCCTAGTTTCCATATATGTCTGTTTTCGCCGGACGAATGATAAATTCCTAACTCTCTTAAGAGTTTTCCACAACTTTACAATTTTCTTTGCATGATCCTACGTCACAATGTCGGTCAAATCACAGTTTATTTTTTTTCTGCTCGGAATTTTCTTGCATCTAAAATTTGCTCATATAATAGTTTTGACCATTGCTTCACAGTTTATTTCATAACTAGCTCGGAAATGATGTGAATGTGGTGAAAACTAAAGCAACCTAACAGATTTGAATTTTAATTTAGTCTCCTCCCACCCCGCAAAATCTGTTACTTTTTCTACAGCTCACAGTTCTCTCCTTTTTCCTTCTATTTTGTACTTTTTCCGATAACTCTTGCCTAGACGATGCGTTCATACTTCGGCGTATTCCAAACATAACTTGACGCATAGGACGCATATCGACGCTGATATACAGAAGCTTGATTAGAAATGACACACGCACTATGTTCTTTGCCGCTTCTTAGTCCCATGAAGTATGCTCAAGGTGGTCACAGAACGTCGCGCTCTTCTGGACGTCACTACAACTTATCTGGATATTTTCATGTTTGTTAATCAGCGCTTAGAGGGGAAAAAATAGCGAATAAACGTTTCCTGACATTGCTCCAATTCTCAATCGCTGATTTGATGGATTTCAAGAGTTTTTATGTTTTTCGAATCATCGCAGAAAAAAACAAATGATGGATTTACAGGAGGATTAACCTTGATTTTCTGAATAGATCCATCAATCGTCAATTTCTTAACGAGATGTTACGATAATTCACATATCACACAAAAAACAAATCTTCACTGAGGGATAACCGAGAGGACTATGTTTTAAAACAAGTGAAAAAATATATCTATATCTTTGTTCATTATTTGTTTACTTTATGCTATACTATTAATCATTTATTTTTTGTTTGTTTTTGTTTTCTTTATTTCCATATAAGATAATCATAAACTAGAGAATCATCAGAAATTTCGTATACAGTCAAAGACAAAGGGTTCGGCTAAAAATAAGGAAGCTCCTTTGAAGCAAGTTCGAAAACATCGGTCGGAATTGTTTTCCCCATTTTATCAACATTTTTCGAATATTCGTCCTAAACAGTATGATTCACTTTAAATTCCACCCTTACGTTTTTAAGGTCTTTCTGCTTTAGAGAAAACAATAAGAAAAAACTTGGAGAAAGCAATTGCCACTGATACTAAGCGATATTTCTCAAAAGTTTATTGGAAAGGAAAAGAAGTTAAGATTTTGTCATTGGAGTACGCTGCCTCAAGCAAAAGACAAGTTTTGCGGTTTTCGTGAAGGATTGTACTATGACAGTGAGTTTTACAGTAATGGAAAACTGTTATCAGAGATTCCGATTTACGTTAGGTTGGACTTATCCTTTATTTTGTATCCGCGCCTTTATTTCTAGAAGGTAATCGCAATTAAGCCACACCCACGGTAATTAGCCATATGCTGCAATTCGTCCAAGCTACTAGAAATCGTAAAATTGTTCGTAAGATTTCTTATTATCATTGTGTTCATACAAAAAAGCGAAGGCGACAACGCCGAAACCTTAGCGTGAGGTGAAAGTTTGTTAACAATCTTGGCTGTTGCTTAAATTTGACTATCGACAAAAAAGCATTCAGCTTTGATAACATGCATTAGTTCAGTCAAGATCAAATTTGAAAAAAAGAGCTTTAAAATAATCTTGACAAGATAACAGCATATTTTGAGTGACTTTCTCGTAACAATAATAAGTTCATAGTTCTCCTCCGATCGCGTAAATGTCTGAATGAGTGTCACTGGAAAATCCAAACAGCTGATAAGGAGGAAACGCCACCAACCTGCATTAGCTAACGGGAACAGTACAACTAGCAAGTAAGTGACGAGCATGTCGCAGCGCTAGAGAGCGAAAGGATGTGATAGGTTGAGTGGTCGAGGAACACGATCGGATAGATGGCTGACGTGGGTGGGTGGGCGCCGTTGTGAGGGCGGTCGACGAACGAATGATACGAGCGGATATATCCATAAATTCGAGCGTGAAAAGATCGTCTTGTCGCTGTTTGCGACTCGTCGCTCATGCACATCCTATTTGGTACGATCGGCGGCAAAAAGAACAATGAAACAATAGTGTAACGCGGCGACGACGACGAAAAAAGTGCATGCGATGTCGCCGTCGCATCGCGTTGCGATAGTGGTGCGCGCGTGCTGTTCTCGTCGATTGGATGATTAGACGAGACGAGACAGCGTTTCTGATTCATTAGGACAAGAATTCAGGTCGGTTGAATGTTTCAGCGCGTTTCCGGGGTCGAGACACGAGAAATACGGGTGCGGTTAGGATTCACGAGCGTCACGGGAACCGGTGCGTAGGAACGGGAAATGAAAGAGAATCGCTTCGTTAGATAGCTAGAACTGCTTCCTAGAATGATTCGAGAATTTCAAAGGTAGGAAGGAGAAAAAAGCAAACACATCCGGCAAGTAAAAGAGAATCACGTTTTGATGTTGTTTTTTTGTATAGTACATTAGAAAATGTGTATAAAGGAAGCGGGACTTCCGCACGGTTCAGTCTTGACTATTGGGACGAAATGCGGGCTTGTATTTTGAAAAATTACTCATTTCTCCTTCTTAAAAAGTGAAGATAATGTGAATAAATGAAAAATTTTCAAAAAAAGAGAAGAAAAGAATGCAACTGCTCAGAAAATATGCTACAGATTGTCAGTGTAAGCGTCAATTTCTTCTGTTACAATATTTTAGGGAATTTTTAACTGGGAGTCAGACTTTTTTGACCCCTTCAATAGTAGTCTTACGGTAGTTTTTACTGTATATTCTGCTGCACTATCCAACTGTGGATGCTTATTTGCACTTTTAACTGTTCATTATCGATGCATAAATTCAACATCAAAAATATATAGTCAATTATTCATTATCGATTGAACTTTCGTAGCGGTTTTGAAGAATAAAACATTTCATTATTCTAAACAAATACATAATCCTGAAAAAAAAAATGCTATATTTTTTGCAGTTGTCCGAGCTACAGCTAAACGGAAAAGTCCCACAACTTCCCAAGAATGTTCGTATTTTGCATGTTTTTCTCATCCGAACCGTTATTTTTCCTCTTTTTCGCCCTTTTCCCCGTCTTTTCGTCTTTTTCGCTCTTATTCTACACAGACTCGGATATATTTGTGTTCACTGCAGGCAGTTGTACTGTGGCCGGCATCACTCGCCCTTGGAATGCCCATCAATGATACACATCGCCGAGATGATGACAATATCAGGTACGATACATATTACGGTTCTACTGATCATCCAACTATTTAGGGACCATTCACAATTTTTATAATCGAAAGTTCGCTCCGCTTGCGCAGAAATTGTGAAGTTTTCTCCACAAACATGTTGCAAGATCATCAATCCTCCATTCCCTCGCTACACTGTATTTCCGCGAAAATACTCCATTTGAGGCCGCACTGAACTAAAAGAAAAGCTAGACGCTGTGTAGAACAAGCTGCACTATGCGCTTATTTTCTTGGTTAAAGTGGAAATGTCCGAAAAATGTTGTCGTCAGCATGAAACTTGCTACGAACCTGCTACAATCAGTTCGAAGGGACGTTAATGATGGACTTAAAAAAACATGCGACTCCTATAGCTGGATTGGAGGAGTGAGTCATTAAGGAGCTAAGATCTGTAGTCAATTAAAAGCACAGAAAAGCTGCAATATATCCATTTTTATGGAAGAAAATACTTTGAACCGGAATCTCTTCGTGCAACTTCTTTTTTTTCCAGGTGTCCTCGTGAAGTGGCCAAAACTGCATGTTCCTTAACATTAGAAATTCTTTATTCAAATCTGACGCCGTTGTGCGTGAAAGACAGAGAGAAAGAGAGGAAAAAAGGGACAAGAAAGCAGGGAGATATTGTGGAAACTTTTATTTTGCCTCAAATTCTTTCCACTATTAAGTAGAGAACTTGCGGTGGTTTTCAAGAGTGACCGCTAAGAAGCGGACCATTCTCTTCAAATCCAGGATCAGAGGCGCAATTTTGGCGGACTAGGCAACTTCTCACATCAATTCGAGTTGCCCTCAGCCTCCGCTTCCAGATTATCCGAGAGATGCTTCGTGTTTTCGTTCTGACGCTTGCAAAACTTATTTATTACGGGAGAGAACCCAACACTGAAAAATTCCCTAGGCGCTGCCCTCAAGGTACAATGTGCACAAAGCAGCTTGCAAATAAACAGATAAATAGAGTAAGTAAAGCTAGATAACAATAAAGAGCTTGGAAGTAGAGGGGGTAAGACTTTGAGGCAGAATTTTGAAATTTCTGGAATTCGATCTCCATCCTTTATTACTGCGATATCCATCGGATACAGATTCCGGCAGTATTTTGCCTCGATAATAACACTTGAGGAACATTGCACACGGTTAATATGATATTGATCACTAATTCTTTTCCATTCTTCCGTAAAGTGGTTGAAGCTGTTCATTTGTTTTTCTACTACAGTACGACACACATTACACTACTATCGGTGGTTTTCCAAATACCTCCGTAGTAATTTCATGAGCACTAAACTTATTTTCGTAAAAAGAACCAGAGAAACGAGCTCGAAGAAAAATACACTTCAGGATTTGAAAGAGGAAAAGAGAAATCAGTTTCTTCCAGTTTTTCCTCCAGGCTTTTCAGCACTAAAAAGAACAAGAGTGAAGAGCATTGTTCTATTTCAACTGCTAAGCATTGCGGATACTAGTTAACAACAAAAGAAATTTCGAAAGAAATTTTTTGAGTGCAGAATCAGTTTTCAGTGGAACGAAGTCGAGAAAAATATCGATTAATTCCTTCTTCAGAAGTTATAAGAGCGGCAAAAACGAGAGTTTCGAGGTAATTGATAAAATTTGGAATAGGTCATACTTAAAATTGAAACAGTATGGTCGCTGTATTTTTTCCCAGCTACTTTATTTCCTTTTTCTAAGGTACCATAGGCGAGCGGGAAAGGGATTCACGGAATTCGGTGTGTGAAGCTTAGAATAATTTGCGGAGAGGAGAATCAACCCCACGAAACCCTCCTCCGAATTCATTACTTTATAAGCAATTTTTGAAGGATAAATATAAAAAAGGTGTTGCAGGATGTCCTTTAGCGAACGCAAACGGATTTACTCGTGACTTATTCGCTCCGTAAATGAGCGTATTTCGAATGCAAATAGCGACAATTTTGTTTCCCCCTCGCATCTCTACGCATCTCGTTTGTCCACACTGAAATGTTAAGGACCTGGCGATGGATCCATCGATCAGTAACCAACGTACGAACTTAGTAGGACCTTTGGCAACGTCTTAAGCTCGACGGTTCTTTGCTTCTTTTTCTGGAATAATCAATGAATCCACAAAGAGTCATATAAGTATTTTTTTCCCAGCGAGAAGAACTCTGAATGAAATTTTCCAGAAATTCTTTTAGAATGTATTGATTATGATTTTCTGTCTTCTGCTAACAGCGGCTAGCTAAAGAGCCTCTATAGTCGTGTCCGGCTAGAAAATTTCATTACTTGGTAAGAATTTCGCCTTGTTAGTGCTGTTGAAGTTTTTTTTTCCTAAGATCAATAGAGGTATTTTGATGTTGCAGGGAAATCCAGCAAGATTTTCTTTCAAATTCCAAGAGTAATGTTAAGGATATAGAGGTTACTTTTCATTTCGGCACTGTTTATCTGACCAATTCCTAGTGATCATCATATTCTAGCACATTTCTGTGTTTTCATGGGTAAAAAAAAATAATTTTCAGATGGTCCTCGTTTTATTTTCTCTACAAGAAAACTTTGCTTGGTTGTTTTTTTTTGTGTCTTATTTAAACTATAGTTTTCTACGGTGGATTTTTCGATGTTTGATGCAGATTATTGGAAAAACGTTTAAAAATGTAACTTCTAACAATCACAGTGCACGTATTAGAGCAAGTTATTAGCGGTTCCAGACACATTTGTGCTAATGATTTTTATTAAATTACGACTCAGTTACTGTAAATGGATAATCTGAGAATTCTTCGGAATTACTGTAAGCATGCATTGTTCTAAAAACATACACTTTCTTCGAAAAACCACTTAAATGCACTTTTCTGGGAATGAAACAAGCCATACACACACACACGATGTTTACGATAATTATGAAACTTGTCCCACCACGACTTTTTTTTCTGGATGAATAGTTTTCTTTTCGTTTCGTCGCGTACGGCTGACGCTTTTTGAATGCGGGTGCTTCGTGACGTCACGATTTCTGGATGTAACAGCTGGATACTGGATAAACTAGATCTGAAACTTGCACCCTAGTCTTTATCTGTTTTCCTTCTACTTGCATTTTTTTTTCAGCCATGTAAAATTCCTTTAGTGTTCTTATTCTATACAAAACTTTTTGTTTGTGTTTACAATATATATATTAATCAATTTGCTGCTTCCAATCTTATTACTTTTCTATTTTGTTTTAACTTTGGGGCGAATCTGGACGAAAACTCGAACCAATGTCATTTTTATTACTTTTTAACGCATTTTTTCTTCCTTTCATTGTGTAACTCAATGGTTGGTCCTCAATAACTCGCATGTTCTTTTCTTATATATTATTTGGTTAGTTCTAGAACGAGAAGAATGTTCCCTGCACTTTAACCTTAAGCAATTATGGGGAATTTTTGCACTAATCCTTAGAAAATAAGCAGATAAAGTGTCTGACGTTAATCAATCCGCTTGGGTTTCAGAATCACTTCAGTTCAAAATCGTTTGAGATTTACGAACGCGCAACCAGCCTGCCTATAAAATGACTTGCGGGTGCTAGCGGATGTATCACGTCAGTGTTTTTATCCTCGCAGACGAGTCTCGTACCAACTTATCGTCCACAGAGGCACGGAGCGCTTGGTTGGCACTAGGGCTGTTCGGAACCATCGACCGATTGTGCACTAACAACGGAATCTCTTACCAGCTGCGCTACATCCGTTCACACTTAGAAAATATATATAGCTCAAATAATAGGCTATACTATCTGGACGCGTGTATAATATCCTTGTTATAAGTTGTTGAAGAACTTTGGGTTCTTCCCATGACGAAATCTGCATTTTTGTTTGAACATTAACATAGAAATTAAAAAAAAAAACTGTCCATTGTGCTTCGTAAAAGAGCAAACCATACGAGTTTTTTTTTGAAAATTTCAACTGCACTAAAATTGCTTATACATCCTCCTACTATTCGTTAAACGCTAGGCTTAAAACGGTATCCACGGAAGTTTTCGATTTTTCGGAAATAAGTTCTACCGATTATTGCGTAGCATTCGACTTGAAATATTCCTCCATGAATATAGAAAGCAGAAGACCGGGCAGATCGATCAATTCACCAGACAAAGCATCTCTTTACGCCCATAGGATTGACTGACTGAAGCCATGTGAGGAAGAATAAAAATGAAATTGCGTTGTTAAACAACTCCTTGCTCGTGCACGACTAATAAAATCCAATTTATGCGGTTTCATATTGTCAATCAAATGAATGTAAAGAGTTGCTTCGTTGGATGAACTGGTTCTCCCGGTGTCTCCGCTCTATTTTTTCCTACATTTGGAGGGAGTCTTCCATGCTTTCGTCATGATACTTCCAAGCTACGCTTTGAGTATCCGTGAACACTACCACTGACCATAACTACTCTACGCGGGTCCCATCCCAAATGCTACGATGTTTTCCATGGTGACCATCCTTTCCATTCACATCCTCGGGCAAACTTCAATCATGCGTTACAAATGCATGCATAGGTGATTGTTATCGCCAACTGGGGAACTTTTTTTGGCGATTGGATTTTTCTCGCCTACCCTTCGGCACATTGCTCACCATCACGCAATTCACTCATTTCACTTCATACAATTCCTAATCTCAATACGGAGGTATCCGATACAAACTATGCGTATTGATCGGGCCAAGCAACACTATGGATATTGTTGGTTCCTGCATGCGTTTATGCACAAGTCTCCATTCTGGTAACAAACGCTCCGCCCCTAATCAACGCTTTGGGAAAGAAAACTAATCCTAGCTATGAGGCAAATGGATCGCTTTCTTTTGCTGTGACGTTAATGTCAGACATAAATAGGCAAGCCATTAAATCAATTTTTTTTTGGGAAGGGTACAATTACTGCGGAAAATTGTAAGAAACCCTGTTACTAAATTAGGTAGTATGATGATTAGTAATTTAGTCTTTGATTAAACAGCGAAATGAGAATCTATTTTTATTTAGGTACTATTTTTTAAGTTCTATAATAATGCCAGACATTTTATTATTTTATTTTATTTCGAATAATGGCCATAACATTTTGTTTTTTTTTTGGTTCGATATTAGTGAAAATTATCTATAATTCGGTTCGACATGTGTAATCAGATCCGCGTAGTGAAACGCTCGCCCTCCTGCAGATCTCACTATTCCACTTTTTTTCTTTTCTTTGCTTTTTTCCCCCATAAAAGTCGTTTGCGTTGCGTGCTGCAAGGGATTGAAGAGGTAAGAGGAAAGAATTCGCTGAAAGTGTTCGGAATGTAACGATAGTGGCTACTCCCTGAATTGGGTGGAAATATTAATTGAAATGGTCACGATCTATTTCTCTTGAAAATTCGGCATTCGACTAATTCGGCTTTTGTGGTTGGAATTTCCAAATTATTTCGTTAAAACTCGACCTCTTCGACTCTCAGTTCGTCCTGAAAAGAAGAGAAATAATCCAAGAAATTATCAATATTTTCACTACTGCCCCAGAGAAAATCCTTGAAAATATTTATTTAGTTGATTCGTTTCAAAAGTACTTTCGTCGACACCTCTTCGTGGTTTCCGGAAGACGTCTGCAGAGTTACTCGTATGCCTATTATTGCTAAGTGTTACTTTAAGTACATGTGGAATGCGTCGAACGTGATCGTTCGCTCACCTTTCGCTTCCGCAGACAATTAGTCGACCATTGACTACCGCATAACTCGTCCATCCTAATGCGCCCACTAGCAAAATTTCATTTTCTCCGTTCAATATGAGAGCACATCGACGGGCAACGAAGGTTGGTCCCCGAAATCCCATCAAATAGTCGAGGTCCGACCAGTTTTCGATTACATTCGTCGTGTCGTGGTGAATTTGTAAATCTGCAATAAACTAGTATGTAGTCGTTAGTGTAATTACACCATATGGGTCGCTCATTCGGGAAGTATAGGAGATCCCTATCATTTGGTGAAGTCAGCTCTTCATGTTGCGTCGAACCGGAGCAATATGTCGCAGGTGAGTCCTTTAAGGGGTTAACATCAACGGTAAATCGAGGCACCATCCATTCACCAGCTCTCCATCGGTCGAATTAGAGCTTACAAGTTGTGGAAAGCGTATGATTTCACACAAATCTCTCCCTCCTCTCTTTCCCCCCACTACTGAGTCGCCACTAGCGCCAGAAAGTGTCAGTTGTCGAAATCTTAGTTTATCAGCTTTTCAGAATTGTTCTTATCTGATTTTTTTTTTCGTTGTCCTTTAAATATTTCCTACCTGAGTCTTAATATAATATTATGTACCTGTTTTGTGCTGCGGAATCCCCCATTCACTCTAATTTTTCTAGTAATTCCCACCAAATCCGCAGAATTGAACTGCATACCAAAACTTTACAACTATACTCCTTATTTCTTGTCGTGCATTTTCATTCTCTGCTGTTTTTAACCAGGATTTCCCCAATGTTTTCCAGTTTTTTAAAAGGGACCTAAAGCGAAATATAACCTTTTCCAGAATAACTGCTCAACGAACTATGTTTACACATACTAAAAGAATAGTTTATCCATGCTAAATGATTCGTCTATCATCGAAAATAAGTAGGAAAATTTCTGTTAAATTTTCGTAGATCCTCTAATGTTTTATAGCCTTCAGTGTTTTTCCTAAAACATGTTTGCTAGCTCTTCCTGAGCATATTCTTCTTTTCGACTTGTCGAGCGTTTTTTTAACTCCCCCAACGAAAAATTCTTCCTGATCACTTAGCAAATCAGCGGAAGTCACAATCTTTTTCGCAATGTTTGAAGTGATCTTCTGAAGTGTTCAAAACTAAGTTAACGAATCTAATGAATCTCAACCAGCAGAAATTGGTTAGGTAGAAATGAGTGAAAATTGCGTAGCAGCTAAGCTACAGAGAGCTAGGAAGGAGGGGGACATATTATTTCATTCTATTTTGTCTCATTTATTATCATTATTACTATTATTATTAAACGTTAAAGGCTTTTCTTTAAGTTTTACATCTTTTTTCTGCCCACGTCGACTTCTTTTTAGTCTTCCCTACTTTTTTTCTCCTTCCCTATTCCTTTCGCCATTTCATGTGCATCATCAAACCTCAATACTATAACGCAACAAATCAATTATCCATTATCTATACTCAATCGAAGTATGTCAGGTATCAAACATTCCACAAATAGTGCACAATTGATGTTCCGGAGTGTGCAGTCATCCCGGGAAAGGCTTTCCGTACACGCCCATTTTTTATTTCCTCTTTTCATCCTCATTCTCATCATCAACCACCATGGAGAACATTTCTTTCATACGTCATTTGAAGTCTCTCCCGGGAAATTTGCCCAGAAAAAGAAAAGTCGCTTCGAAGCTAAGAAGTTACGACAAAGAAGCAATAAGAAATAGCAAAACTTAGTTAGCGTCGATTTTATTCCTCAGAACTCTTGCACTTATCCCGTGCACGAATAGTACACGTGAACGATTACGAAATTCGCCTATTTGTAAAATCCGTTCGGATATAATATGAAGCATGCAGCTTGTGCGCTCCATTTACGAATCTTTGCTCTATGGCTGAATTTTGGAGCATGAAAAAATAGCCTTCTCTAGGATTTATGTTTTCTTGTTTTGCCAACGAGGGTTTGGTGAAATTTTATTATTGGCCTGACATTTCGACAACTTCGTCTTTGACAATGGCCTGAAAATGAGGTTAGAGGTTCGTTATGCTATCCATATCCGGTCGAACTCTTGCTCTCTCCTTGCCTAGCCTCGGGATCGTTCTGAGTACGCCACGCAAGAACTCCAAACAAGTAACCAACTGACCAGTCTCACCGACAAGCGGGGTTGGTGGACCACCGCTTTCTTAGACTGTCACCCAAAGCAAATGAGATCTACACTGGTGTATTATCCTTAAGTACTGGATAGTGTTAAGGATCTACGTATGGGACAATCTTTTGGCTCACAGAGTGTTACGAACAGCACAAATTCACATAAGTAATATGTAATTTTTGTTATCCATCAATAGATTCCCGACGGAAACCTTTCCTTAGTTTTTCGCAATTAACAGCTTAGAGTCTGTCCCGAATGTGTTCGGTTGGATGACGATGGTGCACGCACACTTTTTCGATCACTGATACGAAATCCCCGTTCCCTCTAACCAGGTCGGATTGATGAAGCGTCGAGCGTAAAGGCCCCACGAATCTGAGGTGATACGGATTTCACGTTGAGTATTCGGATCATAGATTATGGAGAGGTGGGCGATTCCGTCCATTTCTTGCTAATTGGCGTAAAGAACGGCCCGGAAGATGCGGCGCGTGCACACGGCTGGCGCGCTAAAATCGAACTCATTGTGGAAAATAGCGCGCCGGATCGCTCGAAGCCGTATCGTCCGGGCCGTTTTTTACGGCAATTAGGAAGAAATGGACGGAATCACCCCCACTCCTTAATCTACGATCCTTTATACGAACACTCCATCTGAAATCTATACTACGTTAGATTCGTGGGGTGATGAATTTAACCGATAGAACACAATCGATCCCGGCTTCAGTCATCCAACAAATTTACCTTACACATTTTTCCAACTCTTAGCTCTTCACCTCGTAAAGTGTTTGAAAATTGGATTAAATTAATGTGCAGTACAGATAAGGTTTTTTCCTTACCTAGAAATAAGTGAAAAGTGCTTCCAATTCTACGGAAACTGCTATGCGTGTTAACTTTTTGGACTCCATTGTCGCCAGCATTGGTAATATGTTCTTTAAATCCGCTGTCCCGTAGCAGTAACACGCTTGTTAAGCTTATTTTAGTACTTTCAAATAAAAAATAAAATATATTCGTCCCTCCGGTTTTCTGCACTGCATTTTTCTACTTTTTTACTTCTTTTTTCACTTCACATATTATGGAAAGGAAGAAAAAGTAAGACTATATCGTGTGTTTAAACAGCGGAAAAAGGAAAAGCGAGGCGAGATTAGCGAGTTTTGTGATATTCGTTCTGGGGAGCCTCGAATGCACGCGGATGACTACTTCGAAAAGCATCATACGTTGAAATATTTCAAAATGTAAACAATTTATTTCTTTTACTATAATATTTTATGAACTGAAAATGGCTAGTAATGGTGTTTACAACAAATAAATAGTACTGCAATGATTGTATTTTCTGTTTTATAAAACACGTGACTTAGGATTAGGGTAGCTTTTGTAACAAAAAATTGTTGGAGTTGCTGGTGTTCCGTGTGGCTGAATAGATTGGAGTGCAAAGTGCCAGTGTAAGATTCACTTTACGGTAAGCGCATTCCCGTCGGTCGTTCATTTAGCGGCAACTGAGAATTGCAGGTGGATATAGCTAACGGCAATGACTGAGAATACTTTCGCTTTGCGCTTCTATACCGTCGATTAAAGTGGATTTGTGCAAATCGCTCCGCCTTCTTCTTCCTTCATTTCTGCCCTATCGATGCTCAAAGCGATTTCATTTTGTTTCTCTCGCTGGTGAGCGCTTTTTGTTCTGCAGAGTTCAGGAAAAACAGAGATTTCCCCAACAGCGATCAAATGGGATGCGGATAATTTAAATGAGCTCTTAGTTTTGGGATAGTGTGCCTGCGAGGTTTTCAGATGGAACTCTTTATTTGCCTGACGTTTCGGCTTCTTCGCCGTCTTCAGAGGCCTAAATAGAGTATTACTTAATAGCTCTTAGCGAAATGAGGAACTAAGCGACGGCAGTCATGCGTGCATCCACGACTACCGTATGAACAAGTACGTGTAAAACTGTGTCGAGTTTTCGAAACTGTTAAATATTTCGCATAACCGGGTCCGAGGATTTGGAAAGTATGTGAAATATTTACGAATATCCCCGCATAAACACATATATACATTTATCAAGCTATTAGCGAGAACGATGGAAAAAAAAATGCGCAGGAATCATTTATAAGCACTAATCGAAATGTGTATAGGGAATATTTATTTTGTTTATTTGTTTATTTTGTAGCATCATCCACATTTAATTTTTTTCCATCCGTACGACTTTTTTCCACCAAATATACCTCAACGTTCTGGAGGTTTTCAGGAGTATTTTGCATATACTGAGATTATGTGACTTACTAACGAAACTGTGGAGTTCTTTCTCACCCTCTCGTGACAGAGAATTTGAATTTCCGAATTTCATTTAGAAATTCAGAATTTAGATCTACAGAGAATTTGTTGAAGTGGAAAGTTCAAACTTTCTTTTTATTTTTCTTTTGTTTTAAATATTCGTTCATTCATAAATTCAGTTCTAAATATTCTGGAAACATCCATGTTCAGATTGTTACCCTTTAAATCCCGCTATTTCCCAGATCTTCTCTCGTAATTCCGATGAAAAGCTTGGGTGGAAAATCACAAAGGAATTGTCCCACTCCCTACGAAATCCACGAAAGTCATGCCTCCTCTCTTCCAAAAACTGCATCCTTTCGATGAATTCCCGTTCAGAAGTTGCGATTGAGATGTCAGTGGCGTATCGACTTTAGGGAATTGAATTATTTGGATAAAATGTGCGTGCGAATAGGGCCAATTATTTCTCTTTTCGTATTTCTTGCTCACGTATGGAATAATCAACTTCTGTTTGCGTTTAATGTACGAGTCTGCATCTCAGGTTTCACGCCCGCTTTACTCTTCGGCTATAATTGCAGGATGATTAGGTGCCTACCTCACAACAAAAGATCCCCGTCACACTTGTTCCCGGTGCTTGTTCGGATTTACTTCGATGCAACTTTGCCTCCGTGAAGACAAATGTTTCGCACATTTAGTCCTTATATGGAAACCTTATATTATATATAGAAAGCTTAACTATACTTTATACTTCATATTTTGTATCAAATGTAGATCAAAATATAAAAAAAACTGGTCCGTATACTAACTATGATATATATTTCATATTATACTTTATCTTTTTAGTTTTCTTTATATCATTGCGAAAACTGGTCCTCAATCAAAGTTCTTATTTTTATTGAATGCTGTTCGTTATATTTCCTCGCCTGGATTTTTACATCATTGCTATGTGGATGTTTGCGGACATGCGATAAGAAATACATCACTGATGTTTTACCCACACCCGTTTTGGTTTCCTTTTCCAGAAACGGGAGAGTAAGCAGTAAATTATTGCACTAAGTACGTTCACGTCGAGAAAAGAAGCTCGATCAAGCCATTCCAGTTAGAACTAGGCTTAAAAACAAGATTAAAGGAAGCAGAGTACTGGAAATGCGCAGCATCCCCTGGATCTCCTGGATCTCTTCATTCTCCACTTGAAAATATTGCTTGTTTAGTTGGGAAAAGTCCAGCCTTCAATGTTTCAATTACATTACGACACTACGAACCTGAGGTATAGCATATGTGCATCTTTCTCCCATCAGGAGCAGAGCATATTTTTAGCCGTAGAGCACATCACTTTACTTTAACCTCTACCTGGGGACCAGTTTTAAGAGTTTTAATTTAATTCCGTCACCGTTACCACTCTCCTCCCTCCCCTCCCTTCTTGCACACACAACCAAGACGTAAAAATTTGTGACGTAGAAGAAAACAGAGCTGATTTTAATTGACTGAAAAACAAAATTGAAAACTACGCTTTAATTCTAAAAGTTTAGAATTTTTTGAAGTAATAGAAAAGTCGTATTTCTGGATTGTAGCTTCCTGAATTTGTAACATTCTTAGGCCAAAACTAGTCCCTAGTATAGGTTTTTTAGTGAGCAAGCCCTGTTACACACTTAGTAAACTAACATTAATGGGGAAAAAAATGCAATGTATGTTTTGACGAGCTCTCAAACATTTCGATACAAAATATTGCTGGAGGGTGGTGAAGCTTTAGACTGGGCGTGATGTCTGAAAAATGTGAGTTCCGTTTTTGCGAGAACTGGTCCGCAGTAAAAGCAGGTCCTACTTTTTCTGCTCGTTTTTTTCCTTCTATTTTTGTCCGAAAACATTCCCTGCCCTGCGCTATCTCTTATAAAACTAAATTGAAGCTCGAGATCATTTAGTTTTCGATGTAAGATGTTAACGAGGTTTTTTTTGAATTTTCCGTGCACTTAGCCTAAAATTGCTATGCTGGGATACTACATGCTGGGATCTATTCTGCTACACCTTTCCACATATGATCCTTACATTTTTGCAACTCTCAACTCTCTCAACTGCGCTGGTGTGTGT
The DNA here is from genome assembly GCF_031761385.1 of Necator americanus. Lineage (NCBI taxonomy): Eukaryota > Metazoa > Nematoda > Chromadorea > Rhabditida > Ancylostomatidae > Necator > Necator americanus. The sequence continues at coordinate 27,388,501 of NC_087375.1, forward strand.
CATTTGGAATTCCTTTCAAACGGCCCTAAATTCCTCACGCTATGCGATGAGATGAGCTGAATCGGCAACAAAACAATGCCATGAGTTCAACAGCCATTTTATTTCCATTTTCATTTTAATTAATTTTCACAACCGTGTTTTCAGCTGAATGTGGAAAAATATCATTTTACTCATACAGCGACACAGGCGGTCTAATTGACGATGCTGCCTGTTGTGTTTTCGCGGAAATTCGGCATCGTATCCGATTCCAATTAATGCGAATGGAGAGGAAATGCCCATTTTATTATGTTTGAGATTTTTGTTTTCCATCACTCTTTTCACTCATTGTTTTTCTATACGTTTTTAGCAGTTTGTTCAAATTGTTATTTCATCATTCATTCATCTCTTATATCGAATTTTCGGGGATCGAGTTTGCCGCTACCTCTTTTCATCCAGGCATCACGTTTCGGGTGATGATTATATCATACCACAACAAACTCGTCTCAGTGATGGGAAAGGGGATAGCGGAAAAAATAATCTAGAAAGATTTTTTCCCGAAATTATAAGCATCGAGTGCACATGGGAAGCAATGTGCTTTTGAAAGAATATATCTACTCAATCTTTCCTACTACCGATAAAAATTATTATTCAGTTTCAGTTTCAATCCTTATTCAATGAACAAAAAAAATGTGTGCAGAATGACGCGGAAACACACTCAGAACCTACCAAAAAATAGAAGAGAATTTTTTCATCTTTTTCCCGTATTTTTTTCCACAAAGCTCGTATACCAGTCGTCACACATATATTTTAAAGCATTTCCGGGCATAGTGGAACCGAGAAAATCCTGTAAATAGCATACAAATTAAGAGCTCTTCTTAATGACTTTGATTTGGTACGCTGAGCCAGTTTTAAAAGAGCACATGTCACATAAAAGTAGAAAATTAGAGTAATAATATCTAATTGGAGTGGGTGTGGCGCAGTCGGTTAGAGGTCAGATGTAGCTATACGGTTGATGTTTCGAGACCGCCCTAGTGCAAACCAAGTCTTTCATTCCTCTGGGGTCGAAACTGGTATCCAGACTTGTCCTTGAGGATGAAAACACTGACTTAGTCATCGACTTTTTTTCGCTGGGTTCCAAAACCTCAGCGATTGCGAGTTGCAGTAAAAAACGTTGGCGCATCCAAAGTGGATTGTAGGATAATAATGTAATAATTAGATTAATAATAATAATAATAATAATAATAATAATAATAATAATAATAATAATAATAATAATAATAATAATAATAATAATAATAATAATAATAATAATAATAATAATAATAGAGTTTGGAAAAATCTATCCATTTCATACCGATAGATTATACGATATAGATAATACGTTTGCACCTTTTGAGTTTTCATACGACTTCCACATATATCGTACAGTTTACTTTCACTTTTTATTGTGCTATTCTATTTATTGTCACTACTCTTTATTTTCCTCTTCCTTCCACTGGTAGTCGCTGCATCATCCCAATGCATCAACGCACCCCCCATCGTCATCATCTACACTCAATCCAATTAGTCCGACATGCTTCCTACTTCTTTATCGTAATGTGGTTGTCAAAAACATTCACAATAACAACTGCTATCTGTTATTTTCAAGTCACGTCCATGATTTTTTTATCATTTCTTTCGGATAATTGTTTCTAAGTGTTATCTCCATGACGAAAGCTTGCAGTCCTTAGTTTTTCCTTTTTCCAAATGACCTAATTCAGCAAAAGAATCTCGTCTAGTAATTTCCTGATGCGCTTTGTTGCTTCCTCAATTTACTCGGTATATTTCTTTTTATTAATGCGGTTAAAATTGGATGAGCTTGATTGAGCGACGTGTATAGCGGCACCTAATTAAAAAGATGCTCTTTGTGGTTCTGAATTAGATAGACACTGCATGGATACACAAGGACTACACGGGATGCGCACTCATTTATTGGAGTCAGTTGGACTTGCTCGTTTACTACCACTAGTGCCGCTGCTGTTATGGAGTGTTTCTCAATTCCCCAAAATTTTGTTCAACTAATACAAGGCGAAAATGAGATAAGGGTTATTATGGACAGGAGTGCAAGCTTCGCAGACACTTTTGCGATGAATGCAATGCGTGAATTCATAGAAGAACGAGGGATTTCGGAATTAATCAAGTTTTTTATGGTTACCCTGTATCGAAGCCAACTCGTGAGCCTGTGGATTACTTCAACTCCTTGATAAGTGTGAGGAGATGTAGGTAGCTCTTTTAGATCTCCAACAGGAATCAGTGGAGAAGGGTAGCCTCACTCTCCGTAGATACAACTTATTCTACATAAATGACTTCTGTCACCTGGGCTGCAGCTACGAGAGAGATGTTCAGCAAAGATGCGCTAAGGCCACTCCTTGACGAAATGTCTGTGGTCGACCCCCATCACCAACGAAGTCAAGCTGCGAGTCTACCTATCCGCAATTCGACCCATCATCATGATCGGAGACTTGGGCAGCACCTTCAACGGTTATGGAGAGACCTGATTGCACGAAACGAAAGCTGCTTAGACGGCTACTTGGGTACTGTTGGCTTAAGGTGTGCCACAACGAAGATCTTTACGTAGAAATTAATGTGGTATACCGACGGATGACACGCGGAAGATATCAACATCTTGCACCGCCATCGAAAGTGGCTAAAGTAAATCGTCTTAGCTTCTTTGGTCATATATTAAGGAGACCGACAGATCGCCTTGTTCAACGAGATCTGAGGAGTTTGTCGGGTTCAAGCTGGAAGAGGCGTCGCGGCCGAAAACGGAGGTTCTAGAGTGAGGCGGTGAAAGACGACTTGAAGACACTCGGCAGTGATAGGCATTTTAAGCGAGTCGTAAGGTTCCAAAGGACACGGATTAGCTACCAATGGATAGATTCCGTGCTAGCCTCGAGTGTCGATTTTGTTTTGATGATCAAAAAGGTTGAGCAGAGTTGTGGTCAGACGGAGCGAAAATACAAGCACTCAAGAAATAATATTATTCTCTCGATAAAGTTGAAGTAATTCGTTGGAATTTTATGGGCCATCCGGCACCGCTGTCCTGTTTTCAGTATTTTTCTTCTTTTTCTCATTTTGATACAACTGGAATTCTTACATCGCAATTTCAGGGACCGTTCTTTGTGTTTCGAAAAGCCTGAAGGCAACTGCCTGATATTCTGATTTACTAGTACAAGATGGTGTTTTCCCGTTAAAAATGAATTTCTCGTTCCATTTTCCCGAACATTTTCCCCTGCTTTATGAGTATCCGTATACGGGATCGTAGATTATGGAGACCGGGGTGGTTCCGCTCATCTCTCCCTGAATCACTGCAAACAGCCGGCCCCTGAATGCTGTTTTGTACGATGCCTTCTATTGCAGCGCCCCACCCTTGCACGCGTAGCGTCTCCTACTGCCTATCGGAGCAGTCCGAATTTATTTTCGGCGAATCGCAGGGCGGAGGCGGTGCAAAGGGTGGAGCGTTGCAATAGATGGCGTCGTACAAAACAGCATTCTGGAGGTGGCTGTTTGCAGTGATGCAGGGAGAGATGGGCGGAACCACCCCGATCTCCATAATCTACGACCCCGTCCGTATACGGGTACTCCACCTGAAATCCACACCACCTCATATTCGTGGTATGCTGCCTTTAACTTTAGCTGCCGATCTGTTACTTTACTACCGCAGCAAACTTTTCGGAAACATAGAAATCAATAAGTGGAACAATATGTGAACATTGATGTCGTGCGTGGTTCGATCACTTCAAGAATCTGGTGACATGTTTAGAGGAGAAGTAAGGAGGGTGTAAGCTAGCGGAGTTTGACGACAAAACCTCTGTAGGGACAGTAGAAGAAGGACATTAGGCATCTGAAATTCTGTGATACAATATACTGCAGAATAATTAGTTACAATATCTCCAGGCTGTTTTTCGGTTTCGGTTTTGTAAAGTCGAAGCAAATTTACTTTATTTAATTTTCGAATCAAAATCGAATCGAAATCTGGAAGATTCTTTCTCATTTTACGAGAGCAATTTCTCACCTAATACATAGCAGCACATAAATTCCATGTCATCTCATTTCATCATCATTTCCTAATCCACGAATGAAGAATCATTACGGGTCTCTGACTAAGTTAACTTCATTAGAATTCCTATATCAATCGGAGCGTAGCACACAGCTACTTTGAATATTTCTGAGTCTTGGTCTCTAACCCCATATTTCGGCAGAAACCTAACACAAACGCTCCTTCCCGACGTTTCCAAAGATCATACGTAATTAGCCATTTCACATTTCGTTTTCGCGTCTCAATATATTTCGCAGCTACGCGACAAAACAAGGCGCGAACGTTTCATTCAATTTTATTGTCAGACAATTAAATGACTTATCTTGAACGTTCTTTTTGTTTTTGAATGGGAATCAACAAGGGGAGAAGCCAGAGCGGTCGTGGTCCTCTTCCATTCCAACTACCACGCCTCTATCTATTCTCAAAGATTATTTTTCCTTCATAAATCACCCAATATGCCTAAAGACAACAGCTAAATATTTAGAGTGGAGACTACAGAATTTGCTCGAATTTTCTTTGAGGCCGGATATGAAATCCGTGAATAAGCTATGTCACTGTAACTTAAACAGGTGATTTCGAATGCTACTGATATTGTAGCACCTGCCGATACTACCTGAAAACATTCGGCATAGGAAGTTTTCACGAGATTATTTTCATTCAGTTATGATTTCCACCGCAACATTGGCGTTCGTAACTTAGGTAAAATATCTTGAAGCAATGAAATAAAATTTTCAAATCTACTGAACCTGACGCCTGGTTAGTTATTTTATTTTCACCGCAATCGAGGCTGTCAAAACTAGTGAGTATTTCGATCTAGGCGGTACTTTTTCATTGGTGCGCCCATGTGAACGTTATCACTGTGGATTGAGTTCGTTAGCCACTAACTATTGGCAAGAAAAACAGCACAAAGCTCATCTCTGTCTCATATCCGAATCAATTCCGGATTTATAAGAAGTTCCAAAATGTGGACTATGAAGTCGTGACGTCCTCAGATACTATGACCTTTTCTTTCTCTGCGATTTATTTTATTCAAAGGTCAGTTTTTCTATTCAAATGTTCAATTCATTCCATATAATATAAAGGCTGGTGTGGCGCAGTCAGCTAGAGGTCCGTTGCAGCCACGCGGTATATAGTTCGAAACCGCCCTGGTGCCAACCCCTTCATCCCTCCGGGGTCAATAAATTAGTGCTAAGGCTGCCTGCGAGTATAAAAACACTGACTTGATCATCGGCTGGCTCCCGCAAGTCATTGCATTGACCAACACGCGTTCCAAAACCTCAACGATTGTGAATTGCAGTAAAACGCGTTGGCGCATCCCAGGTAGATTGATACACCAATGATTTTATCCTTTTTATTTCATAAAATATACAAGCAACCACATAGATCTGGTACCGTTGAATTATTCACACAAATTTTTGTTTCATTTTCAAAAAAGTCATTTTATTCATAGGCATTTGCTTAAAGGCATCACCCCACGAATCTGGCATGATATGAATTTTCGTTCTGCATGGTCTGGAATTCCGTTGGAGTATACCTACATGGGTCGTAGATTATGAATACAGGGGTGGTTTCGCTCATCTCTCCCTGCATCACTGTAAACAGACGACTCCGGAATGCGGTTCCTTACGACGTCCTCTATTGCAACGCGCCACCCTTACGCCCTGCCCCTTCCTGCGATTCGTGGAAAATCCATTAGGATAATTGCCCCGATAGACGATTCATTTCATTCAAAGACTCGCAAGTGGAAGGGACGTTGTAAGGAACTGCATTTCGAAACCGTCTGTCTACAGCGGTGCAGGGAGAGGTGAGCGGAACCAGCCCTACGAACCGATGTAGGTATACTCCAACGGAATTCCAGACCATGCAGGATTCGTGGGGTGGTGCCTTCAACTCGCTAACTTTTTTCGATAAATTTTTTATATAAGACATGTGGGTAGTTCTTCCTTGGATGACCCAAATAACTCAGGTAGTAAAGGTCGTTGAGAAAAATTGAAAGTTCCTGCTTTACGTAGTTGAGAATATCGTGTGAACCCACACGACAAAACCTTTATTTGAATAATTTATTCATTTATTGCTAGCATATACAGACATGTAACTTAGAGTAGTTCCATGGAAAAAAAGCAACGCGTAAAAAAAAGATTGAAAAAGATTGATTGCTAAGATCCGGTGATGGGAATCACTTATAAAGATAAATTCATTTATTTTATGACATAAACGTGGCCAATCCACAAACGCTATTTACAGATTTCGTGAAGTTTATTTAGTTCTGTTGACCTACGAAAAAAAGAACAGCAATTCTTTGCAACGGAAGATCTTGTTTGGAGAAAAGCTATTTGTGTGGAATAGATTAGAAGAATTCCGTACTCGGGGTTTCTTTGAATCTCATCATCTTTTTTTCAGAGATTATTTTCGCTAAAAAAAATAAGAGATTGTGTGCAGTGTTTTGTTTTTTACTCTTCACTTGTTTTTTGTTTTACAAAATTTGTTATTAATAAAAATTTACCAATGAAAAGTTTTCTCTAGAAAATACTGAGAAACATAATTAGGAAATCAATAGGCATCAGTATCCATAGATTTCAGAAGAGCAAGACGTTGCTTTTTAGGGAAAAAATGTGAAACTGTGCCGCGTTCCTTAACATCGGCTGTGGAAGAGAAATCAATAAAGAGCTGTGAATCGTTTTTTCCATCGAAGTCATACTTTACTAGTAAATTTATTGTATATGGTACTATTTGTGGTGATATAATCCGCACACGTGCTTTTCCTTTCCTTTTCCTTTTACTTCTCCGTACTTTTTTGAACGTTAGGTACGATATCTCTAAAAAACAGCTGGGTCTATTGAGATCTGAAATTATTTGGAGGTAGATGTAATTATGAATAACGTCGGGAATTTTAACATTTTTGCTTGATTCTGAATTCAGCACGCTTGTTAAGAGACGTCATTATCGTGGGCATCGTCTTTAATGCATAATTACTTTGTAGGTATGTGGTGATTTTATATAATTAACGTGTTTTTTAGAAAAAAAAATCTGTGATATGTTATTCTTAGTTCTGAATAATCTAAAATCAATTATCACATTATTCAAGAGAAAAAATCCTATTATACAATAAGAATCACCACCACTACTACTAGAAAAGTGTAGTATGGAAAGTTTGAACAATTATTTTCTACTCATCCACACAAAAATACGGCATATCGAAGTTTTGGAACACTTGAATCAGGGTAATATCTTTTTTTTTGCGAATTCCGCTTGTCGTCACAGTTTCAGCCCTTCTGTTCTCCTTACCCAAATCCCTGAATGCATGTTTTGGACATTTTATTTTGGCTTTTGGTTTTTATTGTTTTTTTTTATTTTGGTCGACAGAACTATCTATATAACCGCTAGTTGTAATTGTTAATATCAAAATCCCTGAATTACAAGACCAATATCGGCCCGAAATTCATTTTCACAGCAATATAGTGGTTTGTATGTAGGTATCTTATGTAGACAACAATGTCAAGAGAACAGAACAGCTGCTAAAACTTAATTTTTTTAAATCAAGATTCAAGGTTCCAATGGTTCTCAGAACCGGGCAAAGAAGATTTTCATCGCTTTCCAAGCGATTTTACTCGTATTTCTCACAACCCCATCATATTCATGCAATATTCTTATGGGATTTTTTTATAAGACGTTCACAGACAATAATAATTCACAGACAGTAAGAATCTCTGCTATGATATTACATCATGCAATTCTCAAGGGAAAACGTGATGCAGACTTGCGGAAATGTGCAAAAATGCACAATTTCTATCGCAACCAAGTTTACTCATTGCACTTCCCATTTCGGATGAAGCCAATCCTGCACTTTTTTTTACTGAAAAACTAAAACAAAAGAACACGCGGAAGTCTTGAAGGTATAAACGGAAAAATTAATCATCGTCCTTTTATTCTCCGACGTTCTTCCTAATGGGCTACTTTCTCTCGTTTGATTTTTTTTGTTTCGTGTTAAATCGGTATTTTTGCCTTATACTTGTGTTTTTTAAACATTATTTCTGATTTTTTGAAAATGTTCTGACTCAGACAAAGTGTGTTCCATTTTTTTTCTTTTTTCTGGTGCTCTACATATTGGTATGTAAGACTGAATATAAATGATGATCATCTATCTCTTGACTTCCAAATAACCTCCATACTTCCAATAGCATTAAGAGTCTACATAAAATATTTAAAAATCACTACATTGCTGTGAAGATGAGTTCACGACAAGAATGGTCCTGTTATTCAAGGATTTTCACATTAACCACTACAACTAACAGTTACATCGATGGTTCTGTCGACCAAAATATAAAATGCCCAAAATATGTATTGGGAAAATTGGGAAAAGGAGAACGGAAATTTTAAAACTGCAATGACAGGCTGAATTTGCAAAAACCAGATACTTTTCTTTCAATACGTTAATTATCTCAAATCACTAGATACCTACAAAATAATTATTGTATTCGGTGTATATTAAAGGCGACGCTCACGATAATGATGCCCTTAGGGGGGGTGCTAAATTCGGAGTTATCAGAGTTAAGCGGAAATGTTTAAAATTTTCGACTTCATTCATATTTACATCTAACTCTAGATTACTCAATTTTAGGTCTTAACTCAACACAACTTAAATCTCGTTGTTTTTGAAAGACATCTTCCCTAACGTTTAAAAACGTTTGGGCTTACATATGTGTGCCGATAATATCGCATAAGTAGTATAATACAAGACAATTTACTACTAAAGTGTGATTGCGATGGAGAAATCAATTCTCTTTATTTTTATCTTTATCCTCTTATCTTTATTTATCTTTATTGATTTCTCTTCCACAACTGTTCTTGAAGAACTTGGCACAATTTCATTGGTAGAAAGCAACATTTTGCTTCTAAAAAAAACGTCCCACTCATTAATTCCTGTTTAAGTTTCTCAGAATTTCCTAGAGAAAACGTTTTATAGGTGAAATTCTATTTTAAAGCAATTTTTCCCCTTTGTGAAGCAGAAAAAAGCTGCAAGCATCTATAATTACCGCAACTTGAGCGCACGAATAGCAGCGCGTATTTGTTGCAAAAGATTCCTGGAAATTGTGTGCAGCGTTTTTATGCGAGATCTTTTCCCAGGGAAAGCGTCTGCAATGTATTTGCAAGCTGATTAAGTGAATTCACTTGTCATTTCTCATACTTTTTCCTTAACTCGCATCAATTAACGGAAAACATCCACGAGGCCCCGCCTTAAGCGAGCTTCTTCCATTCAATTAAGCCGTAATTCTTTTGAGTGAGGCATGAAAAACGAACAGCTATTATATCAACAGCATCGTAGCTTCACAATTCACTGCAGCGATCTACTCATCTGTGTCATTTGCAATTCTTTCAAAAACATCATGAAAAAACCTAAATTTTTCCGTATATCTCATGAAAAGAAGCCGGGATACGGTAGAGGACACTGGATTCTGATCGATTATTTGCTCGTTTTCAGTTTCGGATATGCATGCGTATGCGAGAGCACATGCAGTGGAAACGCTAACTGTGAAGTCGTGTTTTCTGTATCTTTGGTGGAAGAATTAGCTATTTCACTGTATATGTAGTTATATAGGAATGAGTGTAGTGTAGCGGTTAGAGGTTCTGCTTCTTGCGTGATCGATCAGAGGTTCGAATCCGCCTTAGTGCTTACCAAGCCTTTCATCCCTCTGGGGTCAACAAATTGGTACCAGACTGGTCTGGGGGATAAAAACATTGACCTCACACATCTGCTAGCCCCAGCAAATCATTGTTTAGGCCAGCTACACGTTGGCAAACCTCAAATGATTCTGAATTGAAGTGAGCGTAGTGGCGGATCCCAAGCGGTATGATTAATGCCGGAAATTTTATCCTTTATAATTTTTATGTAGTTTATATAAGGTATGTAAAAGTTCCTCAATAATCCAAAAAAAGTGCTGCCAAAGTGAACGTCTACTCAAATGAATCCAACGTTTTTTAGTTGATGAAACATTCCTCAGCCCAGAAACCTAAGAGATTTTCTTCTCATACAAAACAGAAGCCGAATCGAATTCCGGAACAAATAATTATCACAAATAATTGCGTTGGAAAACAAACCACTATAGGAGCAGGGAGTTTTAAGAATGGGTCAAGTTTGTGTTTGACAAAAACGGAAACGAAAAATCATGAAATATTAGATGCCTTAAGCTGATAGAAGGGGCTTATTTTCCAAACTATAATCGAACGGATCTTATGCCCATAAAAGTCCTCGTGCAAATTTTTCTCTCTCCTTCACACTATTTTAAGTTTTCCAGCGGTACTTAATGAAGTTCCACCGGAATCTTTGTTGCATCGCATTCGCTGTGCAATAACTGTATACGATCACTGTTCGAAAACAAAGGCAATGTACGGGTTTTTTCTATCGTTCCTCATTCCATTTCCTTTGTTTTTATTAAATCTATAGAATAGCCAATTGATAGTAAAGACGAAATTCATAGCTAACAAAATTAATAAATTCAATTCAACGGATAATTTTGCAATTAATAAATAATTATTTATCGTAACATTATTTATTGAATTGAATTGAATTAATCAAGGCAATTTTACAACTCCTCTATCCTAGAATTTTTTATACTATTTTTATTTCTGAACTTAAATGTTTTTGTACACAAGACAGTCCCATGCATACTGCAGATGTGTAGCAAAATTATGTAAGAGCTCAACGGGCCTAACATGCCCAGTGACTCCTCTCGGCTATGCTAATCCAGGCATCAAAGGAACCAACAACACTTTATTCGGACTTTATTCAATGCAGTTCAAAAGAAATAATAGCACTAAAGGGATAGACGTAGGTACAACTACCGTCTGTCTTAAGAATTAAATTTATTTGCATTTATATCGCATGTAGTAAACTAAAGAATTTTGCTTGTTTTAGCCTATTTTTCCTATTTTCAAATTTATTTTCGTGGTTACTCAGCATAGTTAACTGACCTATTTTCAAAAAAGCAATCAAGTGTTAAAAATGAGACAAATCAAAAAAAAACATTACAATCATCAAATTTCTTGATTAATTAATTCTCCATTTCTGGGTGTGCTAAGGGCAGAATGAAAATAAATAGATAATAGTACATAGAAATGATAATTTTAGACACATAAATTGGATTAAACAAGACCTTTAAATGTTCCTTGTCCTGGAGAAATAATACCATCTATTTTTCATCTATTTTTCTCAGTGCCACATTTTTAAAAGGTGAATTTTCAAAGGATAACATCTATGCTTCGACAATTTCTCAGGAATGTGTGGAATCAATCACGTAATTGCTTGCACAGAGAAAGCACAAGGGCTCAGAATGAAAGAGAAACAACCATAGCGCCATTCCAGCGTAAGGGCCAAATAAATTAGCCGCACTCTCATCTGATTCGTTTCGGGGATTGTTTTCATCCGTGCGGCCAAATTCATCTGACATCCAGGAATAAAACCGAGTATTGTGTCAGAGTGTTGCGTTGCACGGATAGCCGTTGGCTTTTTTTTATTTTTAGAATATAGTGAATGTGAGGAGTTATTTTTATTTACCCTTAAATCCAATAGATAAGTCTGCTTTACAAAGTGAGTTCTATTAGTATGATCATCGCTATCAGCAACTTAGTTGTTAGCTGTACTTTGTTGTTTTCGTTATAATTTTTTCTTGTTTAAAATGAAAAACTCATCAGAAGACCCCTGTCAAGCAAAAAAAAAAGACGAGGGCTAAAAGAAGAATGCTTCCTTCCACAAAAATGAAAGCGGACTTATCTGTAGAGTTTTAGGCCAGTTATTATGTAATTTAATGAACGGACCCAATTATTCTGAGAGTATAAATGCATTAGAGCTAAAATTTCAAACAGTTTTTTGTTCTTTTCGAAGAAAACCCCGTTTTTAGTGAGCTACAAATTCTTTCGCGAGGATCGGTGACGTTTTCGTTTTCGATGGATCCATGCCGCTACTTGGGAGGGTGTGGCGCAGTCGGTTAGAGGTGGTTGCAGCCTCACGGTCGAGGGTTCGAAAGCACCCTAGTGCAAACCAAGCCTTTCTTGCATCGGGGTCGGTAAATTGGGGTCAGGCCCGTCTGGAAGGATAAAGACAGTGATTTAGTCATCGGCTGGCCTCGCAAGTCATTGTACGGCCCAGTTACACGTTCGTAACCTCAACGATTACGAATTCCGGAAAAACGCGTTGGCGCAGCTCAAGTGGATTGATACGCCTGTAATTTTATCTGACATTATACCGTTGCTATTACTTATGCTGCGTCTGTTGTTGCTTATATCATAAATTATTTTATCTCAAAATTATGGAATAAGTGAGTCTACGGTTGTGTATTTTACCAGATTTTTACTTGCAACATTCATTTCTGGGTTTTCTTTCTTCCTTGTGCGGTACAGTAGGCCTACTTTTATTTCCCGGAGACTGCTCCACATGCTTCAGATTGCAGATAGACTGTACATAGACTATAGATAAACTTCTTCGAGCACATTTGCTGCAGTAAAAACATGTCTAATTTTTCGAATTAGAAAAAAAAAACTAAATAAATATAAATGTTCTAGATTGGAGCTGAAAAAACTCCATGAAGGAGTTGAAGGCGAACTGAATTTCAGGAGAGCAAAATAATAATTTTATGGTTTCAGAAGCTCTGTAGTAATAAATTTAAATTGTTGATGATAAACTTGATTTCTAAAAAGGCTTATGTGGAGTTTTCTGCATGATTCGTCCACCAATCTTCGTATAGCTTTTTTCAAAAGAAGTTTTCGAAAGTACATCTCGATTTTATTGCCCTTCCATCTATTTCCAGCGTTTTTGGAGAAGGAAACTTGGATAAAAGCTCACAGTTTCCACTGAATCGATGGCTTGCTGCTTTTACAATGATTCAAGACTTTTCCTTCATTCCGTTCTATAGTCTCAAGAATAAAAAGTCATTGTCTATCTCAGTTGCACATCAATTTCCACGAAATAATATTCCTAAACAGCTCCAACGGTAAATCAATCGTCCAGAGGAAAAGAAATTTTGAGCGCCAAAAAAGGCTTAACTCTCCTTTCTCCTAATTTAAAATAAACTCACTGAACTATTGTGTAATTTCTGCAATCGCCGTGAAATTAGTTTTGTTTTCCACAATATATTCCAGAACTATTTGAAACCTGTCTTGAAGAAGGAGAGAACGTTCCTCTATTATTTGTCTCTATTATTGTTTAGGTTAAATGTCGAGTTTGTACCACAGTTGTTCTCTTGTACATGCACCAACGTGCAGGATATTATAGGGACTACAGTACTACATACAGTAGGCAACAAAAATAAGACCAAAATAATTGTAGGATTCGAAATTAGCACCTATCACGCAATCTGCATGCTTCTGAACAAAAGGTGAGAGATTTCCTTATTCTTCGAACAAACAAAAGTACTAATAATTTCTTGGTTGATATCAGCTACGTGCATCGAACCTTGGCTAACAGCTAGCTATTTACAGTACTACACAATCAAAAAATCTAATCGATAATATTTTGGTGCTCGACTTCTAGGAAATCAATATAGGTCAATGATCCTTTTGGAGATAACAGATCTGTCAGCTTTGATTTCAAGTTTTTCTTCCGACAATATCTGCTGAATATATTTCTTATATTATACTACTAATCAGTAGAAAGAGGCTGTAACGCAGTCGGTAAGAGGTTCCACTGTTGTTGCACGATCGATGGATGGTTCGAATACGCCCTAGTGCCAACTGAGCATTTCATCCTTCCGGAACGGATAGACTTGTCTGGAAGGATAAAAACACTGACTTGCTAACTCCCGCAAGTCGTTTAGGCCAGAGAAGCGTTTCTAAACCCTAAACGAGTCTGGATTGGTGCATCGCAAACGGATTAATTAACACCAGACACTTTATGCTTCACACATTTTATCCTTTATATTATTATTAATTTCTTATCGTTTCTTCTATTATATTCTTCTATTGTATTATAATGCTATTATTCCTAAAGAAATTTCCGTAGAATTCCTTTACATTGCGCTTTCTAATTGCTTTACATCGAAAAGTAAACACTATCCACATGGTTTTATTCTCTCTTTTTTGTTGCCTTAACATGTGTTCTCTTAAACTCCATGGATCAAATTCCTTGAAATGAGTACATATGTGAGCAGAGACCGGTTTTGTCCTGGTCTGAACGAGATGCTTTCACTACGGTTGCCACGGACCCTTAACAGAAAAAATTCTCGATTATTCTATTTTATGTTTCACATATTACATGAGTATTTATCCTATCTTACACAGTAAATACATACATTTTATCTGTTATTTTTATTCATTCTATATTTTTCATTACTATTTCTTTATCTGTTTTTTAAAATAGTTTATTCTACTCGTGTCGTGTAGGTAAATTTTATTGGATTTGACCAAGTACTGAATTACTTCGTGGGTCCTTGAGTATGTATGTAAAGGGAGTTATAGATTTGTTTTTCTTTCTTTTTTTTCAGCATTATTTCCATAAGGATTACCCGATTTCCTACCGTAGCGAGCCTTCTTTTTGTACGGCATTTTCTCTCCGTTTCTGTAGATACGCAGAGCACCGTCGTCCCGTTCTTTTTTTTCAAAACCGTTTGACATTTCAATCTAAGAGCTAAGAGCTCCCGTTGACAGCTGCCAAGAATTCGGAATAAATCAAACATTCAGTTCAAATATATTTTATGTTTTTTGAAACACGACAAACAAAGGTTTGTTTTCACAGAACGAAGAATTATTACCAGTTAGTTTTTTTGTTTGAAGGATAAAGGATAAAGTTCCTGGCGTTAATCAATCCGCTTGGGATGCGCCGTAACGTTAACTTCAATTCAGAATCGTTTGAGGTTCACGAACACGTGACTAGCCTATACAATGGTTTGCGGAGGCTAACTGATGGGTCAAGTCAGTGTTTTTATCCTCCCAGACAAGTCTGGTACCAATTTGCGACCTCGGAGGAATGAAAGGCTTGGTGAGCACGAGGCCGGATTCGAACCTCCGATCGATAGTACCGAAAGCGGAACCTCTAACCTCTACACTACTCCCACCATTTTTTTCCCTTTTTTTTCTGTTTACTTATAAAAATTATTGTTGCGTTGTTGCTAGTTGCGTACGAAACGATGCGGTTTTCTTATTTTCGCATTTTTTTTATTAGCTCTAGGTGATACTGTACATATTTACATGAACATAAATACTATAAGACTAACATTTTAAACAAAATTTCTGTCCTTTTTTTATCGCAATGCAACCGTCGTTTCGTTTTCTTCACCGATGGGGTTCGGAAGACGATAACGGTGGGAAAATATTAGTTAGACCGCGTTGCAGCCGCGTCGCGCCAGGTGGTCGCAGTGAGACGGGGAAGAGCACAGAACTTTCGAAACGCGCTATATATAAATATACATGCAATCGTTTCATACTCATTCCTGCTCTTATTGTGATATGTTTTATCACTCTTGGATATCTCGTGACCGTTCATTAAAATCTTGAAAATAGGGGAAAAACGAGGGTATGACATCATTAAAATAATACTTACTAATAAGTAATAAACTATACTAAATAACTAATAAACAATAAAAGTAAATAAATAACTAATAAACTAGCCTAACTAACAATAATAACATAATTGACTTCAAGTGTCAGGGAAGACACAAAGCCACGCCCCTTAACGAAGAAGGTACAGGTTGCGAAGTGCGGGTTGCGGGCCTGGAGTGCTTGGGTACTGTTCGAAGGGTTTTCATCCTCCTTTCCTTTCTGCTCCATCATTTCTCAGCACAAAATGTTTAGAGACCTTTACAGATCATGAGCAAAATCATTTATTTACTCATTTTTATTTTGCATATAGTATTGCGTATCATATTTGTTTTACTTTTTTTACTTCCCTCAATTCTAAACTATCCTTGGAAAGACTGGTCAATGTTATAATTAATTATTATTGCCTTATTATTTGAATTCTGTCGATTTTCTTCTTCACCTAAACAAACATCTCAATTTTTTTAAATGTCATACCTCTCATGTATTGCTTTCGATGGTTTAGGAATACTTTGCGGTTCATAGGAAATCAGGAACCAGGATGATTGTTAAGGAAAACGCCAGAATATTGAACCAGAACCTTTTCCGTTTTCTGTACACGTATCTGTGTATATCCATGAAATAACACAAAAATGATGAGTTAGTAAGTTCAAAGTACGGTACTTTTACGGGAAGATACCTCTTTTTATAGAAGATTATGAAGAAATCGTCAGAGGAAAAGGAGAAAAAGGGAATTTTTCAAAAAAAAAATACACTGCATCGAACATTTCATCGTGTTTTTCTTCATAAACAACCAATTTCTTTCCGATTCTACTATTACCATGTCCTTAGCATACGGTGTCACCGGCTCATCTCTCAGGCTCACCTTTCAGCTAAGTATGAACGTGGGCGTGTCACTGAGTGCTCTCGTTTTCTTCTCTCTCTCTTTTTCTCTTCCCTAAGCTAGATGACAACATTTTGTCCTCCACATTTTGAAAGCTTATCGCGAGATACCTCTAGAAATCGGAGAAAGCCAAGTTTTTCCAGCCACTTCTGCTACAGACATTTTACTTAACTGCTCTCCTTTGCATAAACTTAAGTGGAGGGTTTTTCTAGCAGCTGGCCTAAGAACATGGCGCATATCACGGATTAGAGCCTTGGATAAACAACGGGATGTGCTTGAAGGCTTTTATGTGTACTTATTAGGTCGCTTTATTCGTTAACAAGGACAGTGAGGTGAATTCAGCAGTTCTAAGTGCTAAAACCTCTTTTTTCCCGTTTATTCTTGCTCTTTCTATTCTTCCTGAGTAGAAACCTGCTCTTTTTTATTTGACCCTGTTACCGTATCAATCAAACGCGTAGATGCATTGTGTTTTCTTTTCAGGAACGCCATTATGGATTCCGAATATAGGATAATACTGAATGTTGGCGGTGTTAGACATGAAACCTACAAGCACACATTGAAGAAAATTCCCGCCACAAGGTTTCTTTCTTTCTTATTTTTTTGAGGGGTCTTCTACGATTTTCTCTTTGCGAATTCCTCAATTTCAGACTTTCCCGATTAACCACTAATCTCGCAAACTACGATCCTGTTCTAAATGAGTACTTTTTTGATCGACATCCTGGCGTATTCTCACAGATCCTCAACTACTATCGTACTGGGAAACTTCACTATCCTCTCGATGTCTGTGGTCCATTGTTTGAGGAAGAGTTAAAGGTGAGATTTGATGTGTTTCTACGTTTTGTGAGCGATTCGGGAATTCTTCTGATCCATGCTTTGATGTGAGTAGACGCATTGTCCTTGAATACACAATTTCTATGCTTTGAGTCGAAGTATGCTTGCTATGTTTTAAACTCACTTTCCGATCATCTGAAGGCTGTGTGGCTGCGCTCATAACTACAGTATAGACCGTCCATAACACCGTCCTATAAGGATAGTATCTCGGATCTCGACTCATTCTGAGTTAGATGATTTTTCGCTGAAATAGCAAAAAACTATTTCATCTTTCCTATTTCCAATTATTTTTAAATTATTAGAGCGGGAAGGACGATATCATGCGAGGGAAGCTATCCTTACTCCCTGTATGAGGCCATCCCATGAATATACAGTATCCTTGACGGCACTGCTATACTATTTTTCGTCACAGACAAGTGAATTTGGAAGAGGAACATTGAAATTTCATCAAAAAGATGGAAGAAAACTGCAGAAAATCAAGGTGGATACACTAAAAAGTTTTTAAAAGTTTTTTTTTCAATTCTGGACTTCGAAAAATCTTAAGGAATCCCTTTCTTGAGGTTCAGATCAAAAGAACTGCAGGAAGATAAAAACACTTTAAAGAAGTGTAGAACATTACATATTTCACAAGATGATCCAATATGTATCACTAAATTCGTATTAAGTATTACGGACTTTTCCTATTGGACACCAGAAACATTTTGGGGACATTTGCGCGGTAGAAATCTTTTTTCATGATTCTTAACTTCTCCATCTTCTACATTTCGAGGTTTTCTTCCAGTTCCTGGGGAAAATTAACACTATGTATACATTGGAACGCTGTAATTGAAATCCCTGATGGCTGATGCTAAAACTGTGCGGTTACACAAATGAAACTCGAGACGACCTCCTTCAGCACACATATGTACGCCCCAAACGCCGATTGATCGTCGCCTCAAACGCCGATTGATCGTAGACTGAAGAATAAGGGGGTAATAATACAATTCCGGACTAGAAAAAATAACACAGCGCCAGACTTCTGTCGTGTTGACATTTTATTCGTAAAGATTTTCTAAGTTTCTCATATACTCATTATGGTTTATTCTACTTAGGTTCAGGTAGAGGGGAGAGAAACCAAACGCAAAAACGCCCGAATTGAAAGGATATGGTCGTGTCAGAGATTCTGCAATCTTAAGAACCAAAAAAAAATTGAAAATGAGTATTTGTAAGTAGGGATTTAATGGAAAATACACCACATAACGAAAAAAAGGAGATTTTCGAAATATCAATTCACATACTTTCGAGGACATCGACGAGACTTCCAACTTCCTCTCTTCTTCATATTTATCTTTAAGTGATGTTATTGTTATTGTTATTATAATTGCTGTACACATGTATATTGCACATGATATAAATCCAAACGAAAGGTTTCTCTTAACTCACTAATTATCATTATGGATGTTTAAACACCGCCATGACACGTTAACAAGAAGAAAATTAGGAATAATTAAACTATCTTGATCCTTATTCTGATTCTGAACCTTAACGTTCCCATCCGTCCTAAGTCACATGGATAGTCGGCACAGATTATGTTCAACCGTGTGAGCGAGACTCATCCGCCTTCTTCTCTACTCTCGACTCTGCTCCCTCATCCTTCTGGCACTAAATGAAGAGTACGGTGTTTCTTGTGACGTATGTATCCCCCAAAAATCCAGTTTGAGGATGTTATTATATGAGCGGATAACATTTTTCTAGCCATTTCCTATTTATAATTATTAACAAAAATCGCCCCTGATTTTACACAGGGATTCCCGATACGAATTTCACAGTTCCTTTTATTAAGATTGTTCTTTATAACCTGACATTATTCTGACATTTGCTTTCTTTTAGATTTTCTTTTTTGAGCTTTTCTTCGTCTGATGAAATTCAGGGCCAAAAGAGAGGCATTGAAAACAGGAAAACCTTTGAAAGGCACTTTTGAAAATCTGTAATAGAATCGATCATTTGTCCTTTTACAGTACTGGGGACTTGACTCAAATGAATGCGAGCCATGTTGTTGGATGACGTTATCGGGGACACGAGACACCCAGGAAGTGTTGAAGACGTTGGATGAACTGGATATTGAGGTCGATAATGCCGATGGTCCAGTGAGTGCTCCTCTATTCATAGGGCATACATGGAACGCCCAACAAGAATTCTATTCACTAGTGAGCTGCGATTCCAGGAACTCTATCAACGATTTGGATGGGAGGATGACTACCATAATGATAGTTTGAGCAGTTGGCAAAAAATTAAGCCAAAAATTTGGCGGTTGTTCGACGAGCCTGGCTCATCCAGACCGGCAAAGGTGAGCATGTTAAGAGTTGCAATGCTGGCCCTACACGTCCTCGTCTTTAATTACCAGACACAGGGGTTTAATACCCAGCTTCAAATTTTACTGAAATCCCTTTACAGTTCCTCAAGTGTCGGATCATGTCCAAGTTCGTCAACCTTCCGCTCACTTTTTTTCGTTCAAAAATCGATGGGACCCATTGTGGTGTTCACCTCAAAAGCATCTGCAAATATGGCATTATCCACACAGATCCACACAGTCTCTTTACACTTACACGATAAATAGCAAAAAATACTGGTAAAAGCAACATTTCCACCAGTTTTGCGCAAATTTCGATTTAATAGGGATTTTTCTTTCACTACGACATATTGCAACCATATTCCATACACCTACATTCTGTAGATAATCCTGATCCGAAAATTTTAAATTTGCCAGTTTCAGATAGTTGCTATAATCTCTGTATTCTTCTTAATTACTGCTATACTGGTATTCTGTTTGAAAACCCATCCAGGTCTTCGAATATCCGAAATTTCCGGCATTGGTAATTTGTCACGAGAAGCAAGAGCCGCTAATCACTACAAATATCGGCCGGCCTCACTCACTGTGGACAAAACCAATTCCAAAGCTCATCCAGGGTTTATGGTATGTTGGATATTGAAGTAACTTTCTTACTGTATGAATGGTGAGCTCCTCGATGAAACCCCTTCACAAATTTCGCACTTGTATTTACCGTCAACAAAATTAGATCATCGAACAAGCACATACTTCAGACCCACCTGCTCTTTAGCAGTGATTTCTCGCTGTTCGTGTTCTCCTTAGGACTTCATTCAAGTTTTATTCACTCCTAAGCTTTTTTAGATGGTTGAGACGTTGTGTAATGTATGGTTCACAATTGAAATATTAGTCCGGTTTATATGTTGTCCATCACGCATGGAATATTTGAAGGTGAGACCGATCCAGGCAACTCATAAGTGATAAAACAATTCACTACAAGAACGTCAATTTAGGCTCCGGTAAATTTGATCGACATCGTTGCTACGGTTACATTCTATATGGACGTATTATTTAACACATTTGGTGCCTCAGCGGATTTGGAATTCTTCTCTATTATTAGGATTATGCGATTATTTAAGCTCACTCATCATAACAGCGGGTTGAAGATTCTCATGCATACGTTCAGGTGATCTCATTGCTTTACTGAGTTGAAGCGGTTTTTCTTGGTGAAGTTCTCGTTTTCTGCAACTGTGTAGATTCTTTTGGAATTATTCTTAAGAGAAACAGTTTTATCACTATCACAGTCCCACTTCTCGTCTGTTTTTTGGATGGTTTTTCATACATTTTATGTAATATTATTTTATCAGTACGATTATATAGTCTTAAAAAAAACTTTTTTCGTCAGTATTGTCCCGTTGTTAAGACTCCCCTGAAACTTCAGATTTCATTAATGGATTAGAATGGAATTTGGATTTTTCCCACTTTTTTCGTATCACTGAGCACGATTAGGGTTTCTCGCGGTCGTAGTTGGGAACAACGACTACCAAGAACACTAATTATGCACTATTACAAGAAAAAATGGTACAAAAGTCTGATTCTCAGAAACTTAACTCTTTGCGGCCTTTAAGGAGCAAAACAAGAAATTAACGAAGCAGTGTTTTGTCAGGACTCTACGATCCTAATCATGCAGAGATATGTGGAAATAACACAGGGAAATTCCGAAAAAAAAATGTTTTGAGTAGCTTACCGACGTTAACATGTAACTGATCCATCGTCGTATAGACTAGCTGGAAGAATCGTAAACTATCGTAGATCCCGATGATTTGATTGGCATTTGCCCTAACCACTTTCGTAATTTCCTCATTTTAAAGTTAATTGGTAATTGTTTCGCGACATCAAAATGCTATTTCAGAGCCTCTGCGAAGGAACTCATGCTTCTCGTATTCTTCCTCGTTTTGGGTGTCGTAGTGTTCGCCTCCTTGGTCTACTATGCAGAGAGGGTCGAACCGAATCCGGATAATCAGTTCCAGAGCATACCGATTGGATTGTGGTGGGCAGTGAGTGCTGATAATTGTTTAATTCGCTCTGTTTGTCATTTTAAACCACAACACCCTGGAATGCTACCTTTCGCAAAAATTTCCCCATGACAGCCTTGTGAGCTGAGAAACAGTCTTAGCCGGTACTAGTAACCAGTTGATTCGTTGGGGTCAAAGGCTGCATTGGGAGTTCTCGATGTTGGCTTCTCTCCAGGTGACCAATACACTTCAAAACGTAGTTTGTAGGTATTACAACGAGATCACGAAGCACCCATCACAGATAGGGTAGACTAGGGAGAGCAGGCAGATGATTAGCATCAGGAATTCAAGTTACGTGGGGATAACAACTCTTTACGCCTGTACAAAAAGTGAAATGAAAGCGCGATTGCGGATTTCTTTACTCGTACGGCTGTAAATAGTTCTTTTTTGTGGTAATTCAACCGTTAATTCATTATTTCATTCCCAGTTTTATGAACGATATTCGATCTTTTTCGTTACGATATTTGAAACCCATCTTCCCGAAACCCGTCTGCTAGCGGAAAAAATCTCCGAGACAGGAGTTCCCGGCATTTGAATATTGCAGTGCTTGACCGATTCTGCTCTTGCACTTCTACTAATACAGATAAAAAGTTGCTCCCTGCAAAAATGATGCAATACTTTTCAAAGATATTTTCTTGAAGATTGTAACAATGACCACCATCGGCTATGGCGACATCACACCTCACACGTATCTAGGACGATTAATTGGGTCAATCTGTGCTCTGGCCGGAGTATTGACGATTGCGCTGCCGGTGCCTGTGAGTTATAAATTTCGAAGGTCGCATCTATGATTGAGTTCATCTTAACCAACTCGACTAAAGAGTACTGATCCGTAGATCCTTGGTCTTGAGTCATGAAACTCAGGTTGTATGACTCAAAAAAGATCAGTAGATATTACCAAAGTTACTCAGGGGCAAACTAGATAGTGAATGTGGCCGCTGATCTTCGCTTGTATTCTTATCCGAGAAACCACCTACTCTTCAGGTCATCGTATCGAACTTTGCGATGTTCTACTCACATACACAAGCTCGATCGAAGATGCCAAAAAAGAGACGAGGTGTGCTATCGGTGGATCAAGTCAAACAACAACCTCATCGAGCAAATGGACCACGAAGGCACGGCGAGCATACACCTCTTGTTTCGCAAGCGATCAATAATCATACATCCCCACCTCACACTGTGATTTGACATTTGAAGTCAAACTTAGTACACAATCGGGTTTAGAAAGAAGCATATGCAATATCAGGTATACCACACCTCCAAATATCAAAATTTCTTGGGTAACACTGGCCAAAGTCAACAATACAAACAATTCAAAACTCAAACATTCCAAAATCTATTCCAAACTCATATGAAGATGAGAAGAAAAGACTTAACGCAACAACCGCCCAACAGATTATCCGGATAAGTGCAAATTTTGAAATCAGTTTGGAAAAGTCGGGTTCAAAAAAACTCAGATAAATGATTGGTGCAGTCTAAAATGCTATAGAGTGAAATGAAATTAGCCAGACATTCTGGGCAGTTTCTGTACCGGGAAAACCGGCAAAACTTGAATTGCACAAGGGTCCAGTAATTTTTATGGCTCATTGTTTTGCATTACTCTACAATTCGCCAAAATAAACCTAGTCTCTAAGGCATTTGGGAGTAATTCACCCCAACAATCCGAAGTCTTATCAACATAAGTTTTCAGACTGGGTAATTAAGTGAAGTCCATTAAAAACACACTTTCCTTCGTCCTTCCTGAAATACCAAGTGGATTCATACGAAAACAAAGCTAAATTCGGTTAAATATTGTAACAATACCTTCTGACGATGTCCTCGTTTTATATAAATTTGTAGCAATACTTAGTAAATAATATTTTAGTTCACAAAAGAACCTGCTGTTCACTTTCCTTTCCGTTGTTAACTCAGGTTATTGTATTCCTTTTTTTAATTTTCGAACACAGGTCTTTTTGAGTTCACACCTCTCATTCCGTCGACATACTACTTAAGACTTGTTTAACAGCGTGTTCTCCTAGTGCCACTTCGAACAAATATTTTGATGTCAGTAGCGCTAGGATTAAAACCTCAGATCTCTCGTCAACTCGCCTTTTCATGTGTATGTGCTGCATGATTACTGTAACCAGTATAACTTGCTTCAAGCATTGAAATTGTGATATCTTTGACCACACTATTCTATTGTAAATAGTTTTTGTCTGGTTAAACGTTGATAATTTATTGTAACGGCTGTCTATATGTAGCACAACAAATCACAACGAACCAATGAACAACAGTCAACATAATGGAGTGAAAATGAAATAGTGGATAATTTAGGCTATTGTACACAAGGAAACACTTCATTTCTTATAGAAAACTTCACACATAACCAATGGAGTAAAGCGCGCAAAATGCTTGCTACAGATCTTTACGTCACGCGAACAATATTGTATTAAACGGTACGTGAATTTAGACCACTCGAAAAGCAGCGACGCGCAGATGATATTGAAAAAATAATAACAAAATTTTGGAAGCATGGAAATTTCGGCTGAGATCAGTACTACTAGTACCAGCGCTAGTAACGCTTCTGTTCCCAGCCGGTACCCAGAACAACGACGAAAATGACCTGTCGAAACGACTGAATTCTAGAACTCACCCTATGTTTTTTAGTCGTTCTTGTCCATTGGCTCCTCATCTGGCTGAATTCTCTCCTCCTCGCCCATCGCATCATCCTCGTCGTTGTTCTCGTGAACCTCCTCAGGGTCTGCGCTCTTTTCCTCCGCTTGTTCCGGACTCTTTTCACGATCGTCCTCGTCACCACTGTGAGAGTAGCTGCGATCACGACGCCTTCTGCTAGAGTTGGTTTCTTTGGAATTGCCAGCCACTGCGTCATTGGCTCCAGAAGTGTTATGCTCCTGGTGATCATCTTCAACTGAGTTCTCTAGCTCACGCTCTAATTCCTTCTGTCGAAGTTCCATAAGACCTGAAATTATTATCCGTTAATGAACTACTGCTAAGAAAACGAAAGTATCTTTGAGGAAGGTATCATGACAGGGGGAAAGGCTACACAGTGCATTTGAAACCATGGACCTGATTTGTCATACAGACAGAAAAATCACGCTGTCTTGTAGGAGTCTCAAGAAAAACTCATGAGATTTGTTTAGGTGTTGGTAATTGGTTTGCCATGACCAAACATGTTTCTGTTTCCCAAAATTGCTGAGGAATAAATTAGAATACAGGCAGTCGCAAAACACATTTCTGGGAAGAAATATTTCACGTTGTGGTCAAAAAGTACTCGAACTGCGTTTCACGACGGAACTACTGAAACATAGTTTTCAATCTTTCGCGGCAGTGCTTGAAAATACCGTTTGCAATGAGATTGGAAACATAGAAATGTGCACTTAGCACAGATTCCTCGCCATTGGTCGAGGCATAGATTCTCTAATACCATTTATTAGATAGTAATGTACTGAAGATTTTAATCTGCAGTTAGTAGCATGCACATAGAGGAATGTATATGCGGATTGAAATTTTCTGCTGCGAACATGTGAACTACCAGTAGCTCCTACCAGAGAGAAGGATTAACCATAGCCCTAGTAGTAAGTAGTCCATTAAATGTGAGGCAACCCATTCTTAGCAGAATTTGAGCAAGGGACAAAAAAACCTAATTCGAAATCGGATTAAAAGCAACGTATCATGAAACTGACGATGTTGAGGTCGTCTCAGTCAGCAAATGCAGAGTTCGGTGTGTATATTTCGAGGATGAGCGCAGTCCCACTCGATGTCCCTTAATCCTTCTAGAAAACGGCGTAGGAACGTTTTTTTCTACGAGGTGCATTAGAATGCGTCGCACTTGTAAATGCTCCGTTTCTCTAAGCAGCCTATTCATCCGTTTTAACTGAATATGCCGCTAAAGACGTTGATTTTAGCTGTGTCTGGATGAGTGTACCTCGTAGAAACAGATACCGTTTCCAACGCCATTGTTCAGAACAACTAGGAGAAATAGAAAGAGGCCAGCTCATACTCGCAATCTACACTCCGAGCTATACATTCGCCCTCAAATCGCAACATCGTCAGACTTTGTGATACGCTACTTTTAGAAAGTGCCTTTGAAATCACTTCACAAGAAGGTTCCACGTTCTTAGCAAACACAAAAAGCAAACGCAAAAAAGGACGAGGTGTCTGGCGTTGAGGAGGATGCTTGGCATGTGCCACCACGTTCACTTCAGTTCAGAGTTGTTTGAGGTTTCACGAACGTGTAAGTGGCCTATACAATGACTTGCGGGGACTGGCCGATGTGTTAAGTCAGTGGTTTTGTCCTCTCAGGCAAGTCTGGTAACAATTTATCGACCCTAGAGGGAGTGCTTGGTGAGCGGACTCGAACTCCGATCGATCGTGCAGGTAGTGGGACCTCCAACCAACTGCGCTATACCCGCCCAGCAAAGAAATAAATATAACCAAATTGGTAGGCTGTGCAATTAGAAAGAGAGGAGCATGCAACTTTTCATCAGCACGCAAACGTCGCCTCATGACAATAAGAAAACATGAGAAAAACTAAGTTAGTTAAGAAGGTAGGCTTAGTTCAATCGTTGACTCCAGGCAACGTTACAGCAACGTAAGTCGTTTACGAAGAGACACCAAACTAAATCTAATTCAGCAAGTATCTTACCATCGATGGCCTTTTCAGAAGCCTTGAGCAGTTCGAGCGAGCGCATGGAATGCTTGGCCGGCACAAAGAATAATGTAGGCTTCGTTTGCGTTTGAATAAAGTTACGCAGCAATTTGTAATGTTCTTTCTTTGCCTCTGCCTAAACTTGCTAGCTTACCACATAAACACTAAAAACAAACTATTCTAACGAATAACTAACGTATTGTATTAACGCTTTTTTACGTTGCAGAGCACGCAATTCTTTCTCCTGTTCACGACGTTCATCGAACAACTTCTGGCGCTCAGCCATGATCTAAAAAGTTGCTAGTTATCAAATCGGCACGGTGACCACAATGAATGCAAGACATAAAGAAAGACAAAGCACCTTTTCACGGTCTTCGCGCTTCTTATCTTCCAGGCGTTTCTCAACTTCTTTTTGTTTTTCAGCCTTAAAGTAATGATGTAATTTATATATCGCTATCTGGAGTCTTCATTTCAAGCAAAAAGGGAAATCCCACCTGGATTTTTTCAACACTTTGGATTTTTTTCTCGTCTTTTTGAAAACGAGTGAGCGTGCCCATGAGGAGGTTCGAGAACATACGACGGTTTCTGAAGTTAGATTAAATGCAAGATGTTAGGAAAACAAAATACTTGCGAATAAGGAGCGTGCGTTGTCACAAGTTGCACTTCTTAAAAGTTTCTGAGAAGAAACAAGAAGAAGATTATTCGACCATAGGATATAAAATAATATAAAATCATCCCACCTAGTAGTAACTTCTTTCTTCTCAGTTTTGTTCATTTCCTCGATCCTCTCCTCGCGGCTCTTCGTCTCGATTGACGGCATCACCACCGTCGATGCTAATGTCCTGAATTTCTACGACATTGAATTCCACACGAAACCATACCAAGAAAGTGACCTGCACCTTTTAGGGCGAGCATCGCGGTCATCTTCGTCCTCCACATCGTCGTAATCCATGCGTTGCCTTTTTCCAGGGCGTTCATCGCTACGAACCATCCTGAAACATTCCATACATTTCAATACCACTCTCGCCCAAACCAATGTTTTGTGCTAACAATGACGCAGTAACATGACTTTATTTTTGTTGCAAACAACTTTCCGATTGCCATTTTCATTTTCCCCCGGAAATCTGGGATCCTAATTGAAAAAGGTAGTAAGCGAATTTGTGTAGCTTCTGAGAATTCCCGGCAACAGTAATAGTGTGACACATCGCTTTCAGATGCTTCTGTTGATAAAATTGAATGGAAATGAAACTCACTCAATTCTACGTCTATTGAACCCCATCGGTGAAGCATCACTAACAACAGTAACACGCCCGCTGAAAAGTTGTTTTTGATAAAGGTTGAGGTTGACAGCAGTGAAAAGTACAGTATAAACAACACAAATTCGAAATCATGAAAAGAATATTACGATAAGCAATCACAGTCAAATACACATCTGATTGGAATACTACGTGATAAACTGAGATGAAAAAACCTCGCACTAACCTGCCATTAGAATATCGATCATTTCCAAAACCTTCATGAGAAATACGACGCTTGAGACCAATACCGCTACAACACAATAATATCAATTTAAAACAGAAGCAATCAGTGTCGTAAGGAGTAAGAATGATAAAACAGTTCTAGAAAAATCGCAGTGGACGTCAAAGCATACCTATCATATTCTCTTCGACTTGGCCTTAAATTTGCAATCGAACCTTCGAGTTCGCGCAGCTTCTCCTGCACTCGCTCGATGTCCTTGTTTAACGCCTCCGTAGCCATCCGAAAGCAAAATTACGGTAGGCAACCAAAAAAATGTTGGCATTAAGAAGTAGGTACGAACTGAAGCATACACATATAGCAAATAACAGAATCTCAAGAAAACAAATGCTTTAATCATCATTATCAAGGCACTAACAGTTTGTTGAACCGAAAACACATAACCGGATTATCAATTGTGAAAACATAAAGTGATCCAACTAGAAACAGCATCACATCCACCGGAAATTAACATAACATCACAAAACAGCCAACATCATTATGAAGAAGCAACAACACGCAATAAGCACTAAGAAAATAAACAGTATAACAAGCGCACAGCTGTATCACAGAGACACTAGGAAAAATGTAAAAATATGGTGAATTGGCGAATCAGAGGTGTTTTAAAGGATACGGAAAATACGTACACAGGCACGTTTCCCGAAATCCACGCTAAGAAAGTTGTAAAAGAAGTGGACCCAATTTCCGGAGTTGGAAACTATTTTTACATCATAAAAGTATCAATAGCTATCGTGAAATCTTGCAAAATTCAACTAAAATTGAGAAAGGCGAGAAATGGGGCTTAGAAAGGTTTTTTCTCGTCAAGTAAATATGACTATAAGATAATTTCTATGCCCCTACACACTACACAAATAGAATAAAACATTCCGTAAAATAATAAGTGAATCAAAACTGACGATAATTGCAATCAAAAGTAGATAAAAAAAGCGAAGTCTTATTCAAATTCTGCAAAAATTGGCCTTTTTAATCGTAGGCTCTATGAAAAAGGATGATAGTTTTCTTTTTTCACAGAAGAATGGGGATTCGTAACATGAAACTAAGCACAAGGTATGAGAAAGAAAAAAGGAGGACTGTACAAAGGAACTCGTAGGTGTTTGTTTGAAATAATATGCGCCTACATTTATAATGCTAACGAAATATTAATATCTGTCTACTATGTATGATAGAATATGTAGATATATTGAATTTTCTTAAGAAGTGAAAGGAAAGTTGAGAAAATATAAAACATGGAAATAATGCTATCACCAGTAAGAAATCACATCGTAATAAAAATACAGTTGAAAGTCCTTACAAAGCACCAAGCCAAAGCGCATCCACTACCTCACCAACTCTGAGGATATCGCAATCCTTGGATTTACTGGGAATTTTTAGCAGCACATTGGCTCCACATAAACTCATAAGCCTGGAAAAGGTTCTTTGGACAAATTCTAACACCGACAACATTTTGAGAAAGTTAAAAGTACACTAACAGTACCTCGACGATAACTGATTTCCTGTTGTAATTGCAAGTGGCACGGGATTTCCATGTTGCAGCCAGGCTCTCTTATATTCAGGTCTAGCATCCAAAGTCATATCTTCGGCAAGCTGTATCAGTTTGAATTAATGAAGCTTTTACCAATATGTGTCACCTCACCTGAACCTTAATTTCATGAGGGAAAATTCGCGTATGACCGGCTGCCTTCCTCAACAGAGGCACAGCAAAAAGCTGCGCAGCAACCCAACTTGAAACCGGATTCCCTGCAAATTCTAGCGACATTATAGAGAAAAACCAAACAATTAAAGAGAAGGAACGAAAGGCAAACCTGGAAGAGCAAAGACAAATTTTCTATCCCCATCTATTTCACCTGTAGCAAATGTTGTAGGAAGTCCCGGTTTCATCCACACACGTCCAAAATGAATCTGCAGAAGTAGCTAATAAAGACTGTCAGTTTCAACAGTTTTCCAATTTCTTCATAGCCAGAAAAAAAAGGCAGAAGAAATTATAATGGCATACATTGCAATAGACTAACAAAAGTACCATTATCTAACCAGAATAACGAATTAAAAAGAAGCAGATCACCTCCTTCACAATGTAACAGGAAGTAATTTTACCAGTTTTGTTTACCTGATCCCTAAGAAAGTAGTTAAATGGTCTGAAATAGTCGGATTCTCCATTTGTGGAACTAATTGTTTGTACACCGAGTCTGCTCACTTTCACCATTAAGCGGAAAATCCCACCGGTTTTTGGACTCTCAATCACGGGCAAATATGTACGTATACGCGCTAAACATGAGAGCGATCTTTAAAAATGTTGTACGCTATGAGTGAAACTCTTCGAGGCTTAAAAATCGTCTCGTAAAAATTCGAATTCAAAGTTTCGGACCTCGAGATGAGTGAAGAGGAAAGAAGCGACGAAAGTGTACTAGAATAAAAATACAGTAACAATTTACCTTACTCTCAATAGTAAAGGTAAATGATCTCAAATGAGACGTAGATTACAGCAGTATTGTGAGATTCGTTTTTGGAATTTCTCAAATTCATTGCCTTCTTCTGTGCTTATCGAAGGAATGATCACTGCAATGATGTTGTGGGAAGACGGAAAAAGCATCAATGCAAACGTGAGCGAAGAACATACGAAGAAGACCTACTCGGCTCGCGCTGCGAACAAGACAGACATAAAATGGAATGACACCAGCATCTTCGTGTACTTCTCGCGACTAGTATTCGAACTTTTTTCAAATATAAAGGTCCGTTTCACCTGTTTTAGCGAATGAGCAGTATCAGTAGTGATAAATATGCTAAGAAATATTTGGATATGTAATTCGAATCAGTGATTATAAACAGCCTTCAACATTTGTAACATTGACAACTAAAAACTCATTTGTTGCTATATTTATCACTCACCTCGAAACCAAAGTCCCTCACAAGCACATCCTTCAGCAAATCTTTCTCGCCCATACTAACACCGCCAGAGGTAACAAGAACGTGAGCATACTGCAGCGAAATACGTATAGCCTCAACCAAACATTCGCGTCTGTAAAAACTTCAATAAAAGCAGGAAATAGGCCACTGACAAAATCAAGCTGTATTAATATAGTACCTGTCTGCAGCAATGCCAGCATCGATTGCTTTAAATCCAAGAGAACCAAATAGTGCAATCAGTTGTGGACGATTGGTGTCTCGAATGTGTCCCTTTGGTATTTCATCGGATGTGCACTCAACGAGCTGAAGAAAGAAGCAAAGAGTTGATTGGGAACGTAAGCGGTCAAAGGTTGATGGGCATGAGCGGACAGGTTAGGAACACAGTTGCGATAGAGATGAGCACACTATCTTCAACCGAGTACTAGCCTAGAGAGAGATAGTGCAGCTGACTTTGCAACAATTTAAGTAACTCATACCGGTTAGAGTATTTTAGTCCGTGTATGAAACATTCCTGCAGTATACATTACTGAATGAAACCCTCAAATTTATCACATTCCGAGCAATACGAATCAAATTCAAATCAAAATGCAGATCAAAAGTTTTCATTTTTGTGTTGCGCAAAAAAAGTGATGCATCACTGTAATACTGACACAAACCAGTTTTTTGTTGCTTTCAGATAAGACCTGTTTCTTACGATCTTTAACTAAGCTTATACATAGCGAATTAATATATAAGGGTTGATCTCAACAATTAGACATTTATATTGAAGTTGAACTTAAATAACACATTCCAGAAGGTCCAATCTCTCTCGCAGTTTCCCATTACTTCATAGTATGTAGAGCCACCTTGCACAAAGTTAACTCTATTAGGAATTCTCTTCAGACACCTTGGATTCCCCAAACCATGACCCAAACCCAAACCTTAATCGTAACTATGGCTGGCTGGAAGGAAAAACTTCGGAAATGAGGAAACTCCAACCTCATTTCCAGTCGACAGAACACAAACTTTCGGCTTCCTATACATGAGCACACAGCGTCTACCGCTTCCGGCAAGGACTCCTACTTCTGCTGATCCCAACACACATCCGCAATCCAACAATAAATCTCCTTCTCTAATATCAGTACCAGGCATTCTGAAATTCCATAAGTTCTAAATGTTTTTTTTTTCAAAGTACACAAGCGCTCAGATATTATAGAAAAACGGAACCTTATATCCTGGCCAGGGTTAACAGTGGAGTCAACAGCAATGGCAACTTCCTCAACACTCTGAATATAGCGAAAAAATAACGTAAAGAATAATAGTCTCATCAATGCATCATTATGTATAGCTGTAGCGCAAAATAGACTGCAAAACAGCAAGAAAAACACTGGGCTTATGACATTCATTCTAAACGTCAGTCATGTCCAGAAAGGCTAAGTTGATTATCACTTACATTATGCTCTAGAAGCTTTGTATTTTCCACCATCACAACAGCGTCGGCCCCATCAGGTACAGCTGCTCCCGTGCTGATACGAACACATTCGCCGCTCTTGACAGCTCCCTCAAATGGCGCCCCTGCCGTTGACGAGCCAATAACTATGCGTCTACCAGGTGGATCAATTGCTGAATGCAGTGATCACTTATCGAAAAAAAAGACGGCAGTGCTCTTCTAAATTGCATTCAATAAGGACAATCTGCTTCAATTTCGGAAGAAAAGTAAGTGCAGATGAAAACAGATGAGCTTGGTGCAAAATAAATCAAACAAAATGGACGCCTCATAAAATTCTGGCCAAAAAAAAACTAGAATGTAAAAATGGAAATGATACCTAACACTGCATAACCATCTTTGATTGAAGTCCGCACTTCCGGTACATTTTCTTTTGCTACAATCCGCTCGGCCAGAACCTGTCCTGCAAGAACATAACACTTGGATTTCAAAAGAAGAAAAAATTCTCGCTTTCCTAATTTTGATATTACAAAAGTGGTTATATATTATTGGAGGTTGACAGCGTTTATAGAATGACAGCAAAGTTCTTAATAATAACAAGGTTGACTTGACATTCACAAACAAAAACTCGAACTCATTTCCGTAATAATAATTTTATGTCATAGGGCAAGAAGAAGAGGCCAAGATACTTTAGAAAAAGGTCACGAACAGCCAAAAAAAAAAAACTTACCAACCCTCACTGCCGGAACAGGGATGTATTTCACGAATTTAGGTACTTCAATGTTTTCGATTATTGATAACGCTTCCTCCATAGGCAGTGGACGCCAAGTACTCTTTCGGGGACGGGTCACTACGGACCCGCTCACTACCTCGTCTTCACCATTTGGTTGCTAAAACTGTACCGAATTCGTATAACTAACGCTACGAAAGGGAGTATCCATAACGAATATTCGATTTCATAATTAAATACTTTAAAAATATCACTGTGACCAGCGTTGTAAATTCCGACTGAAAGAGTACTAGTTCGTGGAGAATTATAGAATTCGCACCCGCTAAAAGTCTCCCGAGGTTACATTCCGAATATCAAAATATGTTGTATGTGGAATTGCAAACTATATAATGTTGCATATTTCGAAACATATAACATATGGCGGCTTTACGTGGATTTCCTTGTTCTTTTCAATTATTACGACTTAGATGCATTTGCTACGTTTACTTTTGCCCTTCTATTTCCTTTACCGGTTTGATATGAACAATTTCAAAAATTCCATTTAATTCCTTGTTGCGTTTGCACTTATATTGAGGTAAAACAACGGTACAGGGTGTGGAGTGCTGTTCGACTTTCGCGCAAGTGCGAATTCTATACGCTTATCTAGTTCGCGATGTAATTCTGCTGACTCAGAATTTTAAAATTATCTTAGGATGTGTGAGGAACTTTGAGCTATATCACAACCATTTTAAATTTGCACCGATAATAAATAAATATAAAATAAATCACACATATACCTTCTCTCTTTATACAGAGTAGGCAAGTATGGTATGGTAGTAATGAATTATAGTCAGTCACATCTGAGAAAGTAAACAAGGAAGACAGTACCTAAGACCCTACTAGATGCTTACTTAAATCAATAAAGGAGTAGAAATTAGGAAGTGCACCTGTGATTGATCCATGACAAATCTTTCAGAGTTATTGTCGCAAAATTGATGCATTTGAAGGCTTCATGAGTGTCTGTTAATCAATGACACATCTAAATAAGATGCCTTTCTTTAAAATATAATCACGAAATTAAGCTTAGAAAGAGAGCTTTGGAGGGAAAAAGAAAAACAAAAATGACGATGGCATGGGAAACATTGAAATTCTGCATCTCTAGTCCATAAAACTCCACACAATCAAAAGAAAGAAAACAGGATTTGAAATGCCCGGAACGGAGAAAAAAAGGTAGAACTCAATAGATCTAGAACTCATTCACATGCAGATTCAGAGAGTGCTAATCCAATTCGTTGCGTATCCCAACTTCGGCTGAGTATCACGTAATCTGCGGCAACAGGGCGCGAAATCATGTGCTCATCGCCGTTAGGGAATAACAGTGTACTGTAAGGGAATTCCACATCAATTCACGTAACTTATTGCCGCATTTGAATCCACATGTGAACTTTTGCGTAAAATGTATGTGTTTGTGTATGCAGTTCCACTCATTTACTTGAAAGAAAAGGTTGAAAAACAAAAAAAAAAAGAGAAGGAAGAAAGAAGAGCAGGGAAAAGGGTAAAATGTAGTTGGAGGGAGGGTACACAGTGGCGCCCCTATATCTCGAAGTAAATAGTGAAACCAGTTGCGGCCCTAAGGCCTAAGCAGCATTAGTCTTAGAGGATTTATGACATGTAAACTAAAGTTGCTAGAAGAAAAAAGTAAGTTAGAGTGTCCGAAAATAAGGACGCGAATGAGTACCCACCCTCCTCCCCAACTACATTTTTCCCGGAGAAAACACTGCCACCGTGAACAATACGATCCGGTAGTGATTTTTTTCAATGCGAGAGATCAACAATGACACTATTTTGCTGTACATTTTACGGAAGCTACAAGCGTACCAGAATCAGCAGTGCCATAGTTCAACTGCGTAAGCGGTTGCGTTCGCGATAGGACTCTTCCAAGCTCCAATCGGCTGTGGAGCTGAACGAGGGTCCCATCGGACCCACCGCACCACCAACAATAGCCTGTGCAATTGCATCAAGCTTCAGTTCGTTTTGATCTGACTTTGAATAAGGGCGCGATTGTCAATTTGATAAAGGGTTTATTCATGCTTTCTAGCAGAAACAGTCTGCTCTGTAGATCTTCTCCAGGTCCACATAGAAATCTTCGACTTCTTCTTCTTCGTGGCTATAGTCTCAAACAGAACTTGTAAGTAGAGTAGAAAACGACAGTAACTGTAACTTGTCAGCTGTCAACGTGAAGCAAGAGCCAAGATTGTTAACTGTCTCCACCACGGCTACGGGTTTCGGCGTTGTCGCCTTCGTCGCAGCCTGGGAAGTCAGGACATTTACAACATATCCTCATCCAGAACAAGATATTTCCCCTATGAAATTACACACGAAAGCAAGAACCAAAAAAACCCAAATCATTTTGCTTACCTCAGCAGCCGCGTTCCGTGATGTTAGCGGACCTCCGCGTGGTGGGAATACACCCCGGTAGTACAAACAAAGATGCGACCCGCATATGTTCTCGTAGATGAGAACCGGCAAAGGTCTTGATACAGAGTCAGCTCATTGGTCACGGCTATACAATCTTCCTTTCTATTCATTTTCTGGACCTTTTGCGTTTATCCAAAACGCCTATAAAGTTCCGAGAGACAAAATTTTGGGTTCATACGATAGGATCGTGGCAGATATGGAGGAATTAACATTTTCGTGACATTGTCTGCAATAAGATCCGAGAGCGATCGCTGCATTCGAGTGTAACATTCATTTAGATGCTCTTGTAAATGGATATTGCTTTACAGTGACGATAAGCTAGATAAGCTGCAGTCATTATGCCAAGATTCAAGGAAGGTCGAGCTTTCGCACTCCGCAATAACTGTATTGAAGGCGATTTCACCTTTAGTAGTGAATAAAGATTCCACTAAGCTGTTGAGGATGTTTTGAGTAAACATACTGCGAGTTGTGATTCTCCACTTGATAAAACTATCTGAAGTTTATACAGAGTGGTACTGGTAGGATCATTCTATCAAGTGTTGCACTCGAGAATGTCGAGTAACGATGGGTGAGTAGACGATAAACTTTCTCGGAGTTAGGCTGTGCACAGAGCTTGCAGGAGCTATCGCATCGCACAATCGATAATCACCTATTGGTTGACACGCCATCAGGTGTCGTTTCTGCAAACTCTGAGCCTTAATGCAAAGTCGCAATAAATGAATACCGCCGTTGGATTGAAAGTACCCTTAGCTGATACAGTTCCGGAATGTTTCCTGTATGGAAAGGTGTAGGCCGTGCTAAATAACCTCGGTTCTCTTCTCTTCTGTGTTTGAAAGAGAAGCAAATTTCTTTCACTCACATTTTTTTTCCAGATTTTAGATAGTCCATAAGTCAACTCACCTTTTCAGAATCGAACTCACATACCTGGAGGAACCTCCATTTTCCAGAGCAACACCTCGATCTTCTCAAGAATCGCCTAATGATCGGTAGGTCTGTTGGGCCTGCATAATTTGAAAGGAGAAGGTTCGTTTTGTCGACGCTGCGGGTACCATTGCATGGGGTTGACTATAGTAGGGTAAAACCAAATGAAGCGCGATACACCACTTATCGCTGCAGTTCGGGATGGTCCCACCTCGATTCCAACCGCTCTTCCCACCGCGCCGCTTCGAGCGCAGCCGTCCACGCAGCTCCATCGGCCCCATTTCGACTTAAAATTTGCAACAGGATATCTGCTGAGAGTCATGAAAAGACTGAAACTTTTACCAACTTCCAAAAAACACTTTTCTCTTCAAAAAAAAAAAAAAAGAGCGAGCTATGAGAATAGTCTTTTGGCGGATCTTTATCTTGAAGCAAGTCATTTGTTTGGTAAAGACCCATGTACCCTTCATTCCATTCTCGATGTTGACCCAAAGATCGACCAAAGTATAGTCGGGTCAAAACCACATGAAGCTCAGTGCGGTTGCATAAGCGGCTACGCTCAAAGCGGCGCGGTGACGCTATCGGTTAGAATCGAGGTGGGACCATCGCGAACTGCAGCGATCAGTAGTGCTATCTTGGCTCCCATTCCGATCGCAGTTGCCACAAAACTTCATGTCGTTTTGACCGGTATGATCCCTTCTTTCCAACGGCGCAATCTACTACGGGTAAAAGAACACGGACAATTCACAACGGGTCTGTGACTGCGCAGGTGAAGCAGCTTCTGCTGCTCACCAGAGTTATACCAGAGTTATGCGAGCGCCACCTTGCGTCGATTGTATATCGAAGCGCGTTGAAGCACAGTGAGGAGACCGCGAATTTCTGACCAGCGTGTGGAAAAAGAACCTGCAGTTTAATTGAGATGTAAAAGTGGCAAGTGGGGTTGGACGCGTGAGGATTAGCTTTAGTCTTTTCCTAATATTTGCGCAGATTTCCATTGTTTCGCAGATAGGTGTGGTTCAGAAAGGATGACCAGTGAAGCGTTCTACGTTGATTAAAGTCATAATATGGACGACGTTGGTATCCCCTATGGACAATTTGGGGTTAACGGTGTAGATCATGATTGTGAGCGTCTTCACGCTCACGTCTATCTAGTAGACCCGAGAAACGGCATGGGAAACTTCTACGATACCTCATAACGCGCTACCCTCATACATACGCCACTCCCGCGAGTAAGCGGTCACTGATTAAAGGCATCATCCCACGAATCTGAGGTGGTGCGGGTTTCAGATGGTTTATGCCTATAGGATGTTGCAGATTATGGGGACGAGGATGATTCCGTCCATTTCTTCCTAATTACCGTGGAAAAGGACCCGAAAGCGCGCTCCAAGAGAGCTTCAAGCGTTCCGGAACGCTGTTTTCTACGGCGAGTTCTGTTGGAGCACGCCACTCTTATGCACGCGCCGCATCTTCCGAGCCGTTTTTTACTGCACTTAGAAAAAGATGAACGTTATTCCACCGGTTTCTGCAATCTACGACCCCGTATAGTCTTTAGCCACCAGAAATCCATACCACCACAGATTTGCGGGATGACACCTTTAATGAGATCTCCTCACAAGCCTACTCAATTAAAACCAATGAATAGGCTGCTGAGGGGAATGGAGCATGCACAGTGCGTTCATGCACCTTCTGATCCTTTAAACATAAGCCGACGAGCTTTGATGCACAAATGTTGTCCAGCCCTCTAGTACCATTTATTCCATCACTTGTGCAGTTCACGATAGTCCCACCTAAATTCCAGCCACTAGATCCGTCGCTCTTCTTCGATCGTAGCTGCTTACGCAACTGCACCGAACTTCATGACGTAGTGATTGAATATAGTATGCTATAATTCACATAATCATAGGGAAGATAAGTAACAGAATTATTTTAGGAAAAGTTGCCATCTTTATAGCGGTGCAAAAAGTATTGAAACAAATACCATTCAATCATCCCAGTGAGTGTACGTTACCAGTTAAAGTTAAGTTAGGTCCTGTGTTTTGTTAACGATAGTGGGTGGTGGCTCGAAATGATTGTTTATGTTCCCTTTTTCTTCCATTCTAAATAGTTACAATCTTTCATTCTCCCAGTGTTTTTTTTTATTTTAGCTCACTTCAAGATCATCTACCATATTTCGCTGGTAATAATGCGCGTGTGCAAGAGGTGAACATAAACTGCTCTCCAGCCACTGGAAGGAACAGGTCATCTCATCTCAACTGTTTCTTGTTTTTATCCTCAGAGTTGTTATGAACGGACGTCTGAGTGGAATCGGAACTTGACTCATTAATATGATAATACTAACCTTGCTGCACGTGTTATGTGCTCTCATGTGGTGTCACTGTTAGGTGCAGAAATTTTGAATACATTAGGAAAAATACCAGATGTGCGCCAAAATCCATTTAATTTTTGTTTTTGCCTTCTTCAGATTCCAACTTCCTTAGAGTTACATGCGTTGAAATTGTGTAGATTTTCATTGGGCAAAAATAAGAACAAATACATTCTATGCATATCGATAACGTGAACAATGTGGTGTGTATGATTTGGACATGTCGACATTGAGGTTACTGGGCAGAAGAGAGTAATTGCACTGTGCGCAAAAGACGCGTCGCGGCTCACACAGCACAGCCATTCTTAGCTGCACAGTCCATGAAAACAACCAAAGTTGTTACTCAGTGTTCCACCGGTGGTGATAAATTCATATAGGGACTCGTTTCTGTCTGTCATATAACGATGCCATTTATGTTACGCGACTGAGAGTGGAGTTACTTGGAGTGGGCGTGTACCGGCGCACGTTACGCGACCTAACGCGGCTAACGCGACCTAACGTGTCGTTCCTAAACGTATCCGAGCCCATCCTTTTCGATCTCCAGCAAGAGCTCGCAGAATCTTTAGTCTCGGAGCGTCCCCGGAACAACTTGGACACTTCCGAGTAAAGTTCTTCGTTGTGGCACACCATCGGCCTGCGATCCTGCAATCATACAAAGGCGCATTTTGACGGCGTTGATCCAAATTACTCCACCTAGTTGTTGTAGTCGTTCCTCACAGTTATGGCGCAGCCTCCTGCTTCCTTTTCATTAGCATCGCCGCTGTAGATGGTATAACTGTCGATGGGGCAGCGTATACGAGTCTGATTGCTACCTGCACGTGGTGGCCCTGCTTTAACTAAACGCAATCAGGCGTTCGAGTGTACGCATTGGGAACGTACGAGCTATATAACATGCACTGTTATATGGCGAAAGCTTCCCATACATTGCAAAAAGATGCTGTCGTCCAGCACACCGCCAAAGCCCATAACCTGAAAGGTCAACCGCCTGAAGGGAGCATGGAATCTTTGACAACAACCATTCGTTTCGTCACGCTGAACTGCCGAACACTATCGAGTGAACTCCAACAAGCCGCTCTATCCAGACTTCTGCGACATCTCTGTGTGCCTTTTGCTGCACTGCAGGAAACACGCATGAGGGATCGGTCCGTCATCAGCATCGAAAATTACACCATATACTGCGGCGATGCTGATGAGAACAGAGTAGGTGGCTGCACGATAGCTGTGAGGAACGATTACAAGAATCTGGTGGAGGAATTTGGCTCAGCGTCGTCTAGATGCGCCTTTTTACGTCTGCGGGATCGCAGACGTAAAAGAGGACGTAAACTCTGGATCGTAAGTGCTCACGCACCTACGGAAACCGCTGAGGACAACAGTAAGGACGCCTTCTATGATGAACTCAATGCGTTGGTGTCTAAAATACCAGGCCAGCAGGTGGTCATTGTCGGAATCGACGCAAATGCCAAGATGGGATTCGAACAGCAATCTGATGTGCTAGGAAAATGATACTATGCAGCAGAGCGCACGTCGGACAACGGTGACCCTCTGGTTGACTTGTACGAACAGACGGGCCTCATCATCGCTTCCACGTTTAAGAGGAATCATCGACGCCATCAGCTCACGTGGCAGGGGTCAACCCTTTTAACGCCTGAAGAGAAGCACAAGCGGAAGATGAGGACTCTTAAGCTTCAGCTCGACTACGTTCTGGCGAGGAACATTCCTCAGTCAGATATCCGAAAACCTAGAGCTGTTTGGGACGTCGCGTTCGACTCTGACCACCGCCCAGTTCTTCTCAGCTTCAAGATACGGTTCCACAAGAGAAACCAAGGAGTTTCTCTTCAACCGAAAATCGACATGGCAGGTCTGAAAGACGATGAATGCAGAACAAAATTCCGCCAACGTGTGTCTATTCATGTTGGAGTACGGACCAGGAAGAAGCTTAGCGATGCGGATTCCTTCACAAAGTGCATCCAGCACGCTGCAGGGGTAACGCTCCCGGTTCTATTGCCGCGGAAGAAGTTTGCCTTTGCATCTGCGGAAACAAAATCCACATACAATTCTGTATGTGTCGCGCGCAGTGCTGGTGACTCCAACCAGGAAAAGCGTCTTAGAAGGAAGCTGCGTCGTCAACTGCAACAAGACCGCGATAACGAGTGGACATCAAGAGCGATGGAGTTTGAGAAGGCGTGGGAGGACAGGAACCCGCGGAAAGCCTATGCTCTACTAAAACAGTATAGC
This sequence comes from Necator americanus, assembly GCF_031761385.1. Taxonomy (NCBI): domain Eukaryota; kingdom Metazoa; phylum Nematoda; class Chromadorea; order Rhabditida; family Ancylostomatidae; genus Necator; species Necator americanus. The sequence continues at coordinate 27,429,388 of NC_087375.1, forward strand.
GACAAAATGAAAGGATGTTCCCCTGTCCTCAACACTGCCAACGGGGTAGCTGTCGGTGAAGCAACCCTTCCAATTTGGAAAAAACACTTCAAGACCTTGCTGAACCGGCTAGCACCGTCAGCTCTTGAACTCGAACACGTTCATAGACCGACATATGCGGTTAACGAGGAGCCACCGACCGAGTCGGAAGTCCTGGTCTGTATTCAGAAAATGAAGAATGGAAAATCTGGTGGAGACGATGGGATTAGCGCAGAAATGCTAAAATATCGTCCTCCGTCTGGGATTCGTGAGATGACAAAGATCATCCGTTCAATATGGTTAATCGAAAGGATACCTGATTCGTGGAAGCACGCTTTCATAATTCCCCTCCACAAGAAGTTATCCGTCACGGACCCAAGGAATTATCGAGGAATCTTTTTGCTGCGTGTTATTTACAAGGTCCTGGACCGACCCATTAAACATCGCGAAGAAACAACGCGCGACGAGCAAGCTGGCTTTCGTCCTGGCCGATCTACGATTAACCAGGTGTTCATCGTCAGGAGAGTGATCGAAATCTGGCAGCGGTGTTCGAAGCCAATGCAACTAGCGTTGCTTCGGCCGTGTTCGACTCTCCCCACCGAGGCCGTCTTTTCAACGCGCTTCGCGCCGATGGAGTACCAGGAAAGTTCGTTCGCTTGCTTGATGACATGAATCAACGAACAACTGCTGCAGTTCGAACACCAGCCGGATGTACAACACCGCTTGAAGTGGTAACTGGAGTAAGACAAGGAGCAGTGGTAGGACCTTTCCTGTTCAATTTCGCAATCGACGACATTATGCGAAGAACAGTCGACCAGTGTCCTGCCGACATTGTCTTAGCACCATCAGGGTGCCCTTTTACTGACCTCGAGTACGCCGACGATGTTGTTATATTCGCGGAAAGCAGTACGAAACTTCAACATGTTGTCCACCTTGTATCGAAGCTGGCTGCAGCCTATGGACTACGTCTGCGCCCTGATAAATGCAAGCAGATGTGGATCTCTTCGAGACCTCGAACGGGAATCAGGGTGGACGGACAACAGATAGAACTCGTCGATGAGTTCTGTTACCTAGGCTGTACGCTGAAGAACAATGACAGCTACGAGAGAGATGTTCAGTAAAGATGCGCTAAGGCCTGTGGTCGACCCCCATCACTAACGAAGTCAAGCTGCGAGTCTACCTATCCGCAATTCGCCCCATCATGATGTACGGATCGGAGACTTGGGCAGCACCATCAACGGTTATGAAGAGGCTTGACTACACGGAACGAAAGCTGCTTAGACGGCTACTTGGCTACTTTTGGCCTAGGGTATGTCACAATGAAGATCTTTACGTAGAAATTGATGTGGTATACCGGCGGATGACACGTGGAAGACATCAACATCTTGCACCGCCATCGAAAGTGGTTAAAGTAAATCGTCTTCGCTTTTTTGGTCATATATTAAGGAGACCGGCAGAACGCCTTGTTCAACGAGTTCTGAGGAGTTCGTCGGGTTCGAGCTGGAAGAAGCCACGGCCGAAAACGGAAGTTCTGGACTGAGGTGGTGAAAGAGGACCTGAGGACACTCGGCGTGGATAGGCAGTTCAGGCGAGACGTAAGGTTTCGCAGAATATGGACGAATTTATTGATTTTGTGCAAGCTCTCGCAGAAGATCGAGAAGTTTGGACAGAGGTGTGTTCAAGGACGGCACACCTCGGCGAAGATGCGGGTAATCGCGTCAGGCGATGACATCAGCCCGCCGATTAAGTAAGTAAGTAATAACTGTCGATGCCAAAGATGAGGTGATCCTTGATGTGTGTTTCCAGCGATGCAGCGTACGGCGCATGAAGATCGCAGAAATTTGGATAGCGCGCCTTGTTGGAGTTCACGCGATAACGACTGCCAGTTTAGTGATACGAGACGGTTGTTTGTTGGCAAAGATTTCATGTTTCCCTCAGGCATTTGACCTCTCAGGGTGTGGGCACTGACATGGCGCTGGACGACATCACCTTTTTGCAGTGCATGGAAAGCTTTTGTCATATAGCAGTGCAGGTTATATAACTCGTACTCTCCCAAGTAGTACACTCAAGTGCCTGATTGCGTTTGGTGAAAACAAGGTCACTACGAGCAGGTAACAATAGGAACTGCATACATGGCCCCTTGATGCCACTTAGTAACATCATATATTGAAGATACCGTATCCAGTATTATTTATTCAAGTGTATATACACACTCTGGTGGGTTACATTTACTCGACAACGCTTGTGTCTCGCAGAGGAATACCATTGCACCGAGTCTAGGATGGACAAGTATGTGTAGTATTGAGCACCAAAGTTGGATAAGGCTGATGGTTTTTTCCTCATCGTATTTTATTTGCTTAAGACAAAAATACTAGATGCGATCTCAGGTTCGCGAAATCTTAGGAAAAAAAACAAAGACCATCTCTCCATTCTCTTTATATTATATTTGCTCGGGTAACAGTAAATATAAATCTAAATGTAAGTGTATATATAGCGAGATTTCAGGTGCAAATATTTTGTCAACACAAAATGGATAAGTGAAGACGAGGGAGCGGTTGACCGCTGGCGACAGCTCACATCTTCTTCGACAAATCCTCGTAAATTTCTCTGCATCAGTTTTTCCACGATTTATTTCATCGTCGAAAAGCCTTCTACGTTCGGTTTAGGTAGCTCCAATGCAAACGACGGCAGTTCCGTATCCAGTAGAAGTTACGCTGAAACCTTGTGGGGGAACATTGGTGCTAGCTTGGAAGAATCAGTGCGGCCTTCAGAAGGTTCGTAACAAGAATTGTGGGAGATTAGGTAGTCTCAACCAGACACTAGACTGTACTATTTGTCCCACAGTTAAAGGCAGCATACCACGAATCTGAGGTGGATTTCAGGTGGAGTATTTGTACACGGGATAGTAGATTATGGAGAGGGGTGTGATTCCGTCCATTTCTTCCTAATTGCCGTAAAAAACCGCCCGGAAGATGCGTGCGTGCTCAAGGCTGGCGCGCTAAAATCGAACTCCTTGTGGAAAATGGTGCGCCGAAACGCTCGAAGCCGTATCTTCCGGGCCGTTTTCTACGACAATTAGGAAGAAATGTACGGAATCATCCTTCTCTCAATAATCCACGATACCGTATACGAATACTCAACCGGAAATCCGTACTACTCCAGATTCGTGGGGTGAAGCCTTTAAACGAGAAGACTGTTTGGGGCCCGTTGTAATCTATCTGATTTCTTGCACTAGCCGTGGCGACGAATACATTCGTGAAACGATGTGTGTAGAAATGCAAATTCTTTAGGTACAGGCGGCTAGAAATTATGGAGTAATACCTAAGATTATTGATTGAATTCAATTTAATTTTTAATAAATTTAAAAACAGGATCCCCAGAGTAAATTAAAAAGTGCGGTAGCTGGTAAGCAGGTGCGAATTTTGCGCATGCTTTACCCTACTTCTGTACTTTTGAACCAGTAGTGGGCGATGACGTGTCGTGCAACTAAATTCTTTTACACGGAAAGAGAATCCAATCGGCTGTATATCAAATTTGTTTGAGAAGATAAAAACAACTCAATACATCCGGAAAGATCTCATCCCACTTCCCCGCATGTCACTATGAAGGCCGCATATGCGTTGATTAACTGCCATGATTCTTAACCAAAGTCAAGCTTCCAGTACTGCTGCATCTCAGAAAGATTGATCAACGCTGAGCACTTTATCCCCTGCTCGTTATAATTTTGCAGATAATCCTACCGGTACTCCAAGTGCAAGTCTCGATGCAGCGACAACAAATCTGGTGGTTCAGAGCAGAGATCGGTAAGATTTTCTGATTTTTCTTCAAAAAAGTGTTCGTCATTCTTATGGGAGAAGGTGCTTGTACGAGGATGGAATGAATGGATTTCTCATTTTTCGCTCTCCAATGGAAGAACTGTCAACATTCGATAACTACTGTTTCGTTTTTTGAGTGATTCTAAGCGTTATATCTCAAGTTTTTAAAACCGTCTTAGTCTTCAGGTCCTTCGCTGATAGCCCTTGAACGTGCTCTTTCTTTTCATTCTTGTAAAATTACCAAATTAATCTGTTTAACGTCAGCTGAAATAGCCTAAACTTTGAGTTGAGAATCTCTTATGAACCAGCAGCCCCTCTTTTAGGATATCATCCGCTGGTGATAGAACCACTTTTGGCAGTTCTACGCTATCGGATAGTTATGCATCCACCACAGTAACACAGGTGAACATCTATGACATCAAATCACTTTAACATTTCTTTTAATTTTAAAATTCTAAAATTTTTTGACTTGTTTTTTTTTAAACAAATCAAATGGTTCTGTTCTTTTTCGTTCTGGAGCAGGTAGAAGAAAGGTAAGAGAAGTATCTACAAGATTTTTTTTTTAGAATCCATGTAGTACTGCCACCTCCTCCAATCTTGAACAAACCTGCTTTTCTGTCTATGCAGTGTTGCTAATGTAGTCCCGCGAGTTAAAAAGCGAAAAAGATCTCTAGAATTAAATAAATAAATTATAATTACAGATAAGTTAAATTAAATAATTCGGCGCAAAATTTTCCCAGCTGACTTTTCATAGCAGTGCGAAAAAATGTATCAATACTTTCTTGAATTTCGCTTGCTGGGAGATTCAATCTTCAGTACAAGAGTTAGCGATTCGGCTTGAGAAAAAATAAAATTTAAAAAATTGTTACGTATAATTAGTAGCTGCGACTTCCATCACTTACTATTATTTGCTATTAATGAGCACTTATGGCCACCTTCTGAATCATTAATGTATTTTCCCGGATGACTATATAATCATTAACTGAGGTCTGGAAAAGCAAATAAATTCTCAGAAAAAAACAAAATTGTGCATCAAACTACATCCAAAACTAATGTTGACGAAAGTGAAATTGTAAATTATAAATACATCACTTTCAACACTTTTTTTTTGCTAATTTTTCTTTTAAAAAGACTTTGAACCGTGCTTTTCCCTTCATTCCTTGACCAAGTAGTATGATATGTAGTTGGGTCAAAAGCCCTGCGTAAGTTGCGTATGCCAGTAGGATCGAAGCGGCGCGATAGGGCTAGCGGTTGCGATTCAGGTGGAACCATTTCTAACCCCACTCGAACTGCGATAGTCCCAGTTTGATCGCAAACTTCGCGTCGGTTCGAACGCGGTCGCTTACCCAACCACACCGTATTCAAGTTGTTAATCGTGAACGACTAGACATATGTAATATAGTTGTGAATCGACTAGACATATGTAATTGTTCAACTTTTCTCCTTATTTTAGCGCAATCCTCATCCCTGGTTTAGTTTGCTGGAGATGCTGTCAATACGTGTGATCATCCTGGCGAAGGTACGAAAAATTTCATGTTAAAAGCAGCGTGGCACGGAACTGACGTGGTATGGATACCTCTGAGAAACAGAGAAGAAAAACGCTGGTTGTACACCACGGAAACGAGCGTGAGCTCGCCCAGTTCCCTCTAATTGTCCTGAAGAACGACGCGGAACCGCTTCAGTTCCTACGGAGCACATTAGAACGCGAACCTTTCTACACGCTCCGGCTCCCTCGGCAGCATATTCATTGTTTTTATCTGAATAGGGGGTGGAAATAACTCGATTTGTCTTCGACCGCTCGCTCGCGAACGCGGCGCGTGCGCAAAGGGGTTGATTTTGTAGCAAAGAACGTCGTCCTCGTTTTTTTACGACGACTTGGAGGAGATGAGCGTAGCCACTCTTGCGTCCGTAAGCTGCAACCCAAACCCGACGTTTTCCTCGTGGTTTCCGTACCACTTCACGTTCATGATACGCTGTCTCGGAAGAGAACTCCGTAACAGTGCTGGGAGTGATTTCTGTAAACATACAAGATGGCAGTGATTCAGTAAGTGAGAGTTGTAAAGAGATATACAAAAAGAGCTTTGTTTGGACATTGTTTCACGAAAAAAAAAAACCATTGATGTCGTAACATTTCAAAACCAGTGATCCAACGTTTCGCAGCTGAAAGATAGCGCACCACAAAATTCTTAAATGTCGAGACCTCTGAACGAGTAAGTAGTAGTTACGGTTTAGCACACGAGTATTGAAGTAATCACTCTAAATTCTGCCTAGTAATCCAGAAAACGACATGTGAAACAAATTTGCGGTATCCCGTCTACACAACTACCGGTGAGAGGAAGCTGGCAATTTACAACGCATCTTCGGTTGTGAAGGTGTTGAAGCTTCTGTTGCGTATTTGAGTTACAGCAGTTGACGAGGGTTGGGTTGCCTGAGTCTTGCCGCTTAATAAATTTCGTCGTTAGGAGACGATAACACATCACACACGCATTTTTATTCTGAACTTGTAGGGAAAATCGAATGTGATCCCTCTTATACTCGTGAGATTAAAACGTACCCCTATCTAGTGTGCAGAAATCCTAACATCCATAATAGGCTGTCTTTAAAGCGAGTAGTTACTACTCTATTCATTGTTTTTAAAAACAATGAATAATAATGAGAATAATAGGTTCATACTGGCATTATTCGTCGACAAATTGACTTTGAAGCACCGTCAAACCGAGATGTTGGTAGTCTTTACACATTATTGGAGAAAGAACTGTAAGTATTTTCTAGTTCTTCTGCAACTTATGAGCTTAGATCAGCGCTAGTTTTCACCTGTAAACAAGGCAACGATCTATGCCAGTTGATGGCCCCATAGGTCCCATGGCAGTTTGTTTAAGCGATTGTACGGTCATCAACGTTGATTTGAGATGCTTTGGAGAAGAGAACCTAAAATTAACCACTAACGACTTTTTTGTGTCTAAGGGTGAATTCGAGCAGGTTCTTATCTGCATAGTTCTCCATAGTGAATTCGTTGATTGACCGTGTACATTTCGCGAAATTTTCCACCAAGACCCTGAACTCGTGCTGTGGCTTAGTGCGGAACGGGAGGGAAAGCGAAGATTTATTCTAATTTCGAATTTCCATTAATTTTGAACTCTATTTCACCGTCTTCGCCGATTTTGATTAATGCGGCCAGCTGCAGATATATTAATAAAAATAAAAGATGTGCTGCTTTGATGCATCGCCATCCATACGATTTATTGTTCCATTCAGCCCTACCCTTCAAAAAATCCAAATCTATTACACTAATACACGGATCAATCATCGGACGGATCTAGTGGGTTATTTTTCTAGTTTCCTAAGTATTACGTTGACTGATGAATATCGATTACTAAAATCCTGGATGTTGTCACATTTTGTTTAAGACCAAACTGCCAGCTGGAGACCAACGGATGTTCGGAGATCTTGCAGGGAACAAGGGGACCATAATTTTTGTAGTTGCAACAGCTGGCGTCAGAGTGTTTTAGTGATTTCCGTCGAATTTCACTAGACATATGTACATACTGCATTTCTTATTTAAACTCAACATTAATTAATGAGATTGAACAACGTTTAGGTGAACGTTGTGTAGGTGAACATGGTTTTTGTCTATTGATGAGCCTGAAAATGAATGTTATTTTTATACAGTGCGTTTTTTGTTCCCCATTGAAAAAGTGAAGATGCTGGATGTCTATGGGATTTTCCATGTCCGACTGGCCATAAATATTTGAATGTGGAATACGTTGTCTCTTACTGAATTTTGAACTGCGATTTTTACCAGCAGATAACGTTTCGACATTGTCGCCGTCGTCAGAGCCTGGAGAATTCAAAGCAGTGAGTCACTCTTCCTTCCAAATCAATCATCATCGTACAGAAAGCATTCAGAGTGTTTGCTTAACGACTCAGCGAGCAACATATTGTTTAGTGCTTACTGCATGTGATTGGAGATGGTAACACAGCAGACCACCTCGCTCCACAGCTAAACATGAATCACATGAGTTTTTACGACGGACCGGAAAGGTTCCCCCTGTCTTTAAATCAGAATCGGCGAGGATTTTGATATCGTGTTACTTTTGTTACTCACCTTTTTCCAATTCATTTTTAGTTTTTAAGCATTCATCCAAAATGCCTCCAATGTTCTTTGTTATATAATCTCTTGAAAGCTTGAAGGCCACGCTTTTCGGTTTCGGAGTTTCTTAGACATATTTCGCTGTGAGCTTCATTACTGCATCTACGGTGAGGAAAAATCATCGACGCCGTCAGCTTTCGTGGCGAAAACACCAGAAGAACAGCGCAAGGGGAAAAGCGATTTCCTAAACTTTAGCTCGATTAAGTTCTGAAAAGAAGTAGACCTTAGGAAATTCAAAAATCTAGAGCTCTCTGGGACGTCACATTCCGACCAATGCCTATTTCTCAGCTCAACGGCATGGTTTCAAAAATGGAGCTAAAGAGTTTATATTAATCGGAGCACAAAGTGGTAGTGAAAAGTAATGAATGGCGGAAAGAACCAACGAGTGGTGACTAGTGTTGTAGTAGGGACCAGGAAGAAAGAGGATGACGCCAACTCTTTCACCAAATCTATCCAGGACAAGGAAAATATTCCCGCTTTTAACATCGAAGAAGAAGTTCTCCTTTGCATCTGCAGAGACAATATCCAACTACAATTTTGTTTGTTTCGTCCGCATTACTTGCGGGCTTACCTAGGGGAAGCACCTGAGAAGGGAGTTGCGTATCCAGCTAAACGTGATCGTGCGAGTAAATTGGCGCCAAGAGCAAAAAGGTTTGAAAAGGATGGGAAGATAGGAATCCGACGAAAGCCTATACTCCACAATTGCAGTGTAGCGGCAAGTTGGGTCGACAGGTCAGAGTCGCCGTCGAAAAATCAACTCTACTCATCGGGAGAGGAAATTTCAACACCATGCTGAACTGACCAGAGCCGTGCACGTCCAACGTAGAAACGACTTACACCGCGGTCAGAGAGTAACCCACCGGCCGTGTCAGAGCTTTTGCTCTGTATCAGAAAAAGAGAAAATAGAAAGTCTGGTGAGGACAATGGTATAGGTTCAAAAATACTAAAATTTTTGTTCCTTTATATAATTCGTCAGAAGACGAAAATCATCCGTCCAAAATAAGTTGAGGGAAGAATACCTCACTCGTGGAGATACTTTATCGTCATTCCGCTCCACATAAAGATATGACGATAAAGTATCTCCACGTCACAGAACTCAAGAAAATCGAAGGAAGATTTGCTGCTTGTAATGTAAAAGGTCTTGCTGAGGATCATCATAGATCGCCTTATCAAACATCCCGACAAGACCATCCGTGATGAACGAAACGGGTCTTGTCTCGGTCTATCTATGACTGACCAGGTGTTCATCGCCAAGAGAGTGATAGAAATATGGCAACGGTATACGAAACCCATGCAGATGATGGTTAACGATATAAGTAGGAGAACACTGGTGCAGTTCGAACACCAACCAGATGTTCCCTAACGTTCCAACTTCGCCACCAGTGTCTTTATGACGTATTTTTAGCACCAATACACCGTTCTTTGGTCGAACTCGAGTACGCCGACGATGTAATAATATTCGCAAAGTTGTAAAATGTTGTGAACCTTGTATCGAAATTAGCTGCAGCATACGGAATGCGACTTTCTGACAAATGCAAGGAGATGTGGATCCTGTTTTTGTCGTTCACTCCATGGGAATAAGGGTGGACAGACAGTCTGTTGAACTTGCTAATGTCGTTCATTCTCTGTCGTTTATGCTGTATGCTGAAAACGAAGACGGCTACGAGAGGGGAGTTCAGCGAAGAAGCATCAAAGCCATTTTGGAACTTAAACCTTTTAGCAAGCGCTTGTGGTTGACCACCATATTCAAAGAATTTCAGCTGCGAGTTTACCCTCGGCAAATTGCCAAAGGTTGGACATAGGAGGTAGAAGAACATGTGAGGACACTAGGCGTTGTTTGACCACCACCAGTTTGACCACCACTCACCTCGGTGAAGATGCGGATAGACTTTTTAAGCTGTAACTTCCGCTCGTCGTACAAATCAGGTATGTCAATTTTCGGTCAGCTTCGAGTAGAGTGCAAAGTTTTGATATAAACGCTAGATGCTTCTTTGCTTGAACACGTGGTGAGTGCACAGTTTCTTGTGTGTATTACCCATCACACAATCACCACGTGGGTCACTTCCGTGCTTTTACCTTCTCCGTCGCTTGAAATCTGATAATGATATTTCCACAACCTTCACGTTATTTTGACGTAGATAGCTCCGTGTTGTTTTCCAGACATCGTCAAAAAGGAAAGGTGAACAGAATGAAACGTTGAGGACCGTTTATGAGGCTGGATCTTTGAGAGGAGGCTCCTGCTGCTGGTCGGAGGGCACAACTTCTAGCCGGACATCTATTAGATATTGGTGCCTTATAGGCCAGGTCTACGGACTGTTTTTTGGCTATGATACTGTTTTTGCCGCAGTCCTATACATATTACTTATGAACAAGTTTTTCGCTTTGCTAGGATGCGTTTAAAAAAACTGTGGTATCGTGGACCTCAATGTGGCTAGTGGGTTTGCGACACCACCTAGTGTTCCATATTCCAGACCGTAAATAGATGGACACATTCATATAGCTCAATCACTTTTGTATAGTTTTCTTGTGAACTTAATGTGCACACTGCTGGTTGAGAAGATTAAACCACACCGACTGTGTTGAGCAAACGATGCAACAATCATCTAGGTAATCATCTATGCTTTATGGAATCACCATCGATTCACCTTTTTTGCAATCTCTTTTTATTACTGGTCCTTGCCTAGCCACTATTACAGCTGGATTTTTCTCCGATTGGTAGCAAAAAAGCCTCCCCTAGGTCACTAATTTTCTGATTTTAGAAAGTTTTTCAGCATTGTATCAATGATACTACTAGATATTCATAGTTTTCAACATATATAAATTCATTTATTTATTTATATGCTTCTTGAAGGACTAAATTGAAAATCTATGGAAATTTCTCGCGTCCCTTTCGACCTGTCTTAAGTAAAGCATTGGCATCACAACGTTACGTCACGAAACACTGCTCTGGAATTAAGGATTGTGTGCGAAACATTTCCTTTCATTTAACAGGCTAAGAACTACGACTCCGATACGACAGTACAGTTATGCTCGCAGAATCATGAAACATTTGTAACTCAGTCGCGATCGTGGTTGATTTCAATTTCAAAAGCATAACAATGAATGTTGGAAACACGTCTTAACTTATACATTTGCTCAGAGTTTGCCAATTCATAACACTGACGTGACTGGTTACAGATCACGGACATTCCGCACTAGTTCGTTCTATTCTGATGAAGGTTTTTGCGACGTACAATTTGACCCGAACGCACCCTTGGAAGTATCTTAAAATTAGTATTCCAAAAAAAAGAAAGAAAAAAAAGAAAGATGAAATTAAAGAAAGCATGTCACGAATTTGATGTGCTGCACAGCGAAAGCGTACAGTTCAGGTAGTAGGTTGCGGAACAGCTGGATTCCGCTCATCTTTCAATAGTTGTAAAAAAAAACGGCGTAGAACGCCGCTATATTTTCTACGATGTACGTCAAAACGCTCCTCTCAATACACGTTGCCCTCAGCATCCTATTCATCCTATTCATGGTTTTACTAGAATAGGCTGATGAGAAGATCTTACAAATTTTCGACCACTCGCATATGGATGCTATGCGTGTACAAGAGTCTCGCGTTGCAACTGTCAGCGTAAGGACGGCGTCTTAGAGGCAACACACCACGAGTGTGACTTGGTGGGGCAATCCGCGGGAAAAGCTAGAGATGAGGATAAAGTGTCTGGCTTTGATCAATCCGCTTGGGATGCGCCCCCACGTTCTTTTCAATTCAGAATCGTTTGAGGTCTGTGAACGTGTATCTGGCCTATACAATGACTTGCGGTGGCTGGCGATGTGTCATGTCAATGTTTTTATCCTCCCAGACAAGTCTGATACCAATTTATCGACCCCGGAGGGATGAAAGGCTTGGTGAGCACTAGTGCGACTTTTCACTGTCGTTTGTCGATCGACCTCCGATCGATCGATAAGCGACAGTGAAAAGCTAGAGATGGCGTTGTGGATTACGGGATCAGTGGTGGTTCCGCTCACTTCCCCCTAATCGTCCTGAGAAAAAGGCGTAGAAGCCGCTTTAGTTTCTACGAGTAACGTTAGAAGCGTTTCTATGTACGCGTTCTAGTCCCCTCAGCAACTCTTTCATTGGTTTCGTTTGAGTGGGCAGTCGAGGGCAACTCACTGGCTTTCGACCGCTGTGTGGGCGTGGATGTGGATGTGGCGCGTGTGCAAGAGTGGCGCGTTGCTCGTCGCTGAAAGAGCTGAAAGAGCTGAAATCGTCGTGAAAGAACGTTGTCTTCTCGTCGTTTTTTTACGGATAATAAGGAGAGTTGGGCGGAACCACTCCTGATCTTACAGTCTACAACACCATCTCTAGCTTTTCCAGCTGTTTCCTTCACTACGCCAGATTCGTCGTATGCTGTCTTTGAAAGTAGTATCTCCGCTGCGCCACGCATATGTTCCACGGGTTTTGAAGTGAGTTATGATCCCTCAAAACTTGCCAAGTATTTAAGATGGCGCGATCCATTCAAATCGAAATGAGTCTATGTCAAAGTCTTTGAACGAAGTCTGGGTTTGTTGGTAATCTCAGGAGAAGAAACATTAGAAAACAAACTGTTTAAATTATCAGTTGCCCATTCTGAAAAAAAAAAACTTGGCAGAATCAAAGCCATATTATCGATATTTATTGTGGAATTTTCCGGCTAAAACGATAACCGCATTTTGCCAATTAGCCAGAATTAGGCGAATCACTTCGTCGCCGTTCTCGTGAACGACGATCATCCGATGGTATGCGCATGCGTGTAACGCATGCGCAAACCAGTCATTGTTGGAAATTGTTCTGCAATTGCGTTGAGGTTTTGTTCGTTGTTCTTTTATTGTCAGCAAACATTTACGTTCTATGGTTTCTTCAATCACCGATCTAACTACAGTCCCCCGCATAGCAACGTTAAAACCAGATAGATGTCCTTTAAAATGTTTTTATGGGTATGTTATGGTACGATAATGCTCGAATCCCTATAATTTATTCATCGCTGTCCCATTTTCTTTTATTCTTTCACTTAGTACGGAACGAATGCTGTATTTGTGGGCGATTTATCCACAATTTAGTCAATTTAAATCCTCTACTATTATGAAATTAGCAGTTAGTCAGCGAAGAAAAATTTGGCTACAATGCTTTTACTTTTTCACATTTGAGGATATCGTTTGTATGGTCTTCTAAAATAAGGCGAAAAAATTCTTCTGACAGGAAATGACCATTTTTATTTCTCTCCATGAAAGCATATCCTATACACTTGAATGTGCACTGCCTGTACATTAAATTTACAACAGTACAGTAAATTGACAACTCTTTTAAAACCTTATTGGAACAGGACACATGTTTATCTTTAGCGAATTAGCAACATACGATGGGCAGGAAGAAATCCTTGTATCTGTTGAAGCCCATTTTCGAAAAAACATATTTGGAAAAATCATACCGGAGCGAGGCTCGTATTCCAAGCCCTTCTTTGATTTAAATGCAAGCTCCATGTAAATCTCCAAGGTCTTCCTTTATCCAAATAAAACTCCGTGCGAATCCATAGAGGAAGCTCACAGAACAAACTGAAAATGTTGAGCAAGATGAGAGAAAGCATTATTTCTTATATAGAAGTTAATTTTTTAAGGGAAAAAAGTGAATATGTTAGGTTCATTTGGAAATAACTTCCGTTTTCTTTCTCATGCATTTATTGTAACAACGATTTATTGTGACCTGCTGAGCTTCTCCGCTAACTCTCTCGTCGTTGTTGTTCCACTTTTGACTTTAAAACATCGTCATCAAAGTCTAAACAGTAGTTCCCTTTAGTTCCTCTCTCGAGGTTACGTGTCTGAAACAGAATTTGGCAGACTAATTTCTAACCGTATTATCGGTTATCATCATACATTATCGGTATATCGGTATCGGTTAACATTTACCATACAAGCTGTATATCTTTTGAGCTATGATCGCAGCACTACTACCTAATTTAAATTCCCAAAGCATCTCATGTGTATTTTTATTTGTTTAATTTATTACTAATTTAGAGGATAAAAAAGGATAATGTCATCTCTGTATCAATCCACGCGTTTTACTGGAATTCGTAATCGTTGAGGTTTTTGGAACGCGTATTGGCCTATACAATGACTTGCGAGGGCCAGCCGGTGATCAAGTCAGTGTTTTTATCCTCCCAGACAAGTCTGGTGCCAATTTATCGACCCCGGAGGGATGAAGGGCTTGGTTGGCACTAGTTCGGTTTTGAACCCTCAACCGTGTGGCTACAACGGACCTCTAACCGACTGCGCCACACCCGCCCCATTACTAATTTATTATTAATTAATTAATTAGTCAGGGGCGGGTGTAGTGTAGCGGTTAGAGGTTCCGCTCCCCCCACGATCGATCGGAGGTTCGAATCCGCACCAGTGCTCACCAAGCCTTTCATCCCTCCGGGGTCGATGAATTGGTACCAGACTTGCCTGGGAGGATAAAAACACTGACTTGATCACCGGCTGGCCCTCGCAAGTCATTGTATAGACCAGTTGCACGTTCGTGAACCTCAAACGATTCTGAATTGAACTGAAGTGAACGTGGTGGAGCATCCCAAGTGGATTGATTAACGCCAGAAACTTAAAACTTTAATTCATTATTAATTTATTTTTATTTATTTAATGAGTGTATTTTTTGATTCTTCATTTTCATGGTGAACTAAGAAAAATTAAACGTAAGGTGCACAACATTAGAGTGCTGTCTAAAGACTAACCGGAGTTCTGTCCGAGTAGCGATAACAAAAATCCCTCGTTTGGGTTTGTATGCGTAAACAATAACATTAGGTTCCATGTTCTTGGGAGGAAGTTAATTACGACTCAACCTGATGGTAAATGATAATGCAGATGTGCATAATACAACATCTATATAACTATAGTATAAAATATTATTTTTTGACATAATGCATATGTAAGCACGTCTGAAATTTTCTTCACCTCTCCTCAATTTTCAGAAGTTGGGGAGCAGTTAAATTCAATTGATATGGGGTCAAGAAAGGAGAACGGTATGAAAGCGATTTAGAATCAGGATGTATTGTTGGAAAATTTTAATTTATTATTGCAACTGTCGAAACTAATGGGAAGAGATTCGGAATTACTTGATAGAAATGCACTTTTTTCGCATTAAACGAATTGAACGAGCTCCTCAGTAACAAGCAGGTTATGACATTATTTTGCAAGGAGTTCCCGAAAACAACTAACAATCTTCTGCCTTGCGTCAACAGCGGGAGGTTAGCGGTTGTAACCTATGCAAGTTAAACTCCGCCCCGTACTAAAATTTGGAAACGAGGTGTGGATGGTGCTCGGATCGTCGTCTACGTCTTTCACAACTGAAAACTCCATAATAAGGCATATTTCAGCATCGCAATTTATTGTTAGGCTCTTATTTAAATGATCTTAAGAAAAGCGTCTTAATAGAATCGAATTTACAACGTATTTACATCGTAAACGCATGAATACATTTTGAACAAACGTTTGCTTGTCAAGGAAAACCTTTTGTGTTTAAACAACATTTTTCAAAATCAATTTTCTTTCCTTTGTTATGAATTTTTACCGTAGCTTTCAAAGAACCTTCCAGTATATTCTTTCAAGGTTGTTTTGACCAACAGGACGCTGAAAACGTTTGGATTGAAGGTTAACGTGTAGCTGATCCAATTGTAAAACTGCAACCGCTTCTTCCCTGTGGTTTCTTCTGATCTAGAGGAGGTTAGTCCTCCTAGCAAATCCATGTAATGCGTTTTTTATACTGTCTCTGCATCACGTTTCCTTGTTTCTGGTTGCTTTGTAGGATAATATTCCCTTTTTAAAACTTACGCAAGTTCATGGATTGTTTTAAACGCGACTAGCGCCTGTCTTCTAGCGAAAATAACTTTTAAAGGTGAACAATCTATTTGCAGATAATCTCAGATAACTCCAAAACTGTAACTCCAATGCTACCAGTTCTGAGGAGTTTCAATTCTCCTTAACAAAGGGTA
This sequence comes from Necator americanus, assembly GCF_031761385.1. Lineage (NCBI taxonomy): Eukaryota > Metazoa > Nematoda > Chromadorea > Rhabditida > Ancylostomatidae > Necator > Necator americanus. The sequence continues at coordinate 27,445,374 of NC_087375.1, forward strand.
AAGGATAAAAGATTATTCAATCTGTTTGCGATGTTGTTTTGGATGTTTTGTTTTAGATGAAGGACGTTTTTTGAAAGTTATTATTATTTTTCTTGAAAAGAGAGATTCTGCCACACGCATCCCTCTCTCTCATTCCTGACATTATTCGCCGACATGCGTCCACAGTTTGTTCATGAGACAAACATTTCTCGAGAAAGTGTAAGCAAAAACACCGTAAACAGGCCAGAAGTAAGCAGTGATACAAAAACATAGTAAAGAACTAGCCATAACAGGGAAAGAACCAGTTCACGTCTAAGTCTGCAATGTTTTTCGGCGGCACACTAAGAATTCACATCAAAACACATTCATGCTGTTGTTCCACCGTTGACAATTTGGTCGCTATGGCATCTGAATGATGCCACCAAGTTTTTTCTTCTTGCGAATATTTTTGGAACACATGAATCCAGTTTTTTCATCGCCGTTTTTTTTTGTATTCTATGCTTTGAACTGCTTCAAGACCACGCCCTGTTCATATGAAATGGTCCTGACCGAGTAATTTGTGATTTTAAGCCATTTTAAGTTGATGGATGGTCTTAGACGATTTTATTCTGTGTGTAGGAACCAGAGATGAATGGTAATGTGCATGTTTTTCTTTTTCTCTGGACAAGCCGCTGATTTTCTAAGATTTTAGTATTGTAGCTAGTCTAGCACCCTAGCTATAGATTGAAGCCTGCGTTGGCTCACCTCTCAGCGGAAATCGAATTCCATCTTTAATTATATTCATTTATTTCTACGCTCAGTATGATTGTGTGTATATATCTATTCTATCTATTTATCATTCATGTTTATTCACTAGAAAATTTCGTATCGCAACTTTGTCTCCAGGATATGTGTGTAGGAGGATCCAAGTAGATCATGCTCCATTGACAGTGCATGAACCAGCGAGGCAAGAATACTAGCCTCTATTGTTTTCTGGAGGCCGCGTTGCCCAAGATCACCAGAAAATGCCTAAGAAAGCAGTAGAGAAAGCGGAATTTGGGTCAGCATCATGGAACGATTAAATTAATCCCTGCGTGGTACATGCCCGAATCAGAGAACCTACAAATATCAATTTTTTATCGATCACAATTATTGGGTCATACATCAGTGACTTTGTGGCACTGACGGACATGGAAGAAAAACATAAGGTCGTGTTTTCCATACGAGTCACGTCAATCCCTTCACCTGTTCGCTATTTGTGTTATTTAGTAATTTAAACTTTGATTTATACAGTCATTTCTCAATGATCTCTAAAAGTCAACGCCCATGTTATTATTTTCACTTCACCTTGTATTCACTTTACCCACTGGCAGTCGGTTTTTCTGGCTTTTTTTGGTTCTGGTTGTTTGATCCCTATGAAGTGTCGTCAGTCATGCATTACTAAGCCGAGATTGAATTTTCGACAAATACCGTAATCTCGCTGGGATTTGTCGGTTACGTGATTCGCTTCCGCTCGTTGCGACATGATTCAGATCAATGATTCAAATTTCTTCTGAAAAGATTTTTTTGCATGAACATTGCCAACATGAAGGAAGCAGGGGTGAAATTATGTGCTCTATTTCTAAAAGTTGACTAGTGGACACACGATACCGCACGTAGGGAAATTGCATGACACTTGGTGCAAAAATATTGTGTAAAAGTATTTTGATAATTCTTCTGTTGTTCTTTTTTCTACTTTCCATATTCTATTTTATTATATTTCGAAGAATAAGTGTTACAAAGGATACGGGATAACGTGGAACTTGGGAGGCGCCACCACGTTCACTTCAATTCAGAATCCTTTCAGGTTTACGAACGTTTAACTGGCTTACAAAATGACTTTTGGGGGCTAGCCGATGTGTCAATGCAGTGTTTTTATCCTCGCAGACAAGTCTGTTACCAATTTACCAACCCCGGATGAATGAAGGGCTCGGTGAGCACCAGGGCGGATTCGAACCTCCGATCGATCGTGCAGGTAGCGGAACCTCTTACCGAATGCGCTACACCCGCTCCAAAATAAACGTTATAAAATAGATAATATCAAGACAGATTGTGAGAGAGATTCGTTCCGTTGGCAATTTTACTACGACTCTCATTTTCGTAGCTCTTATTAAGAGTTGGGCGTAATTTTTCAAATATTTCCCAAATTTAAAGGCACTTGCAAACATACTTCTGCCCACATACGAGAGAGGGAGGTAAAGCTAGTGAAGATTTCTCAACTAATAAACTCATTCACAAGCAGCAAAAATGACGCCTTACCAAAAAAATCTGCACTTTTTCGCAGAAATTCAAAAATTCCCATAAACCGCACGAAAATTTCAAAATTAAACACAAATTAAAATAACACTAAAATGTTACGTAAATTAGGATTCCATTCAGAAGTATCGTGCATTATGTGACTTTTAAGCACTTATTTTTCAAGCAGACAAGGGCTACGTATATAAGTGTAGAAAAAAATTCTCTTAATATTCGTAATTTATTTGGGCACAGATATAGTTCTCGCCGTTCAGAAAATTGTCAAAGATGTTTACGCTTCTCATGAGAGAAGAGAAAGTGAACCGGATGTTTCACGCGCTGTTTATGGAACTCAATTAACATTCCATCACTTGCTACACTGTTGACGATTGTCTTCTCCTTATTGATCTACCATAAATTCCACTGATTTTCGTTTGAATTCTCACTTCAATAGGCTGACTCTATCCTCTTCATTTTATCTACCTCTTCACCAATACGGTAGCGCATTCTGTGATTTCTCGATGCTCAACGAGGTTTTTATTTCATGAGAAGAAAATTCTTCTCGTGAAATAAAAACCTCGTTGAGCAAAATAGAATAGATAAAAAATATAAAAAAATAGAAATAAAATAGAAGGTTCTTAGAACATTGTGTTTATTATTTGCTATTTAGTTAATTTATCATTTAGTTCATATCTTCTGTTTTAATAGACAGAGAATTTTACGTTAGAGAGTTTTTTGTGTTGCTTCTGTAGAAAAATTTAGGTGACGCTACTCGGTGGCGTAAGGTGTAATGGTGCGGTTTTCCAAGAAAGCTTGCCCTCCATCTTCATCTCTCCTATATTTCATTTACATATTTTTTATTTAATTAAATTAATTAATTATTTATTTACTTTTTCTCTGTTATAAGTGCGATCTTCTGTTGTGAATGCTTTGAAAATTGTGAATATTGCAATTTTTCCACGCAATTTCGCTCAGTTTCATCGTTGTAAATTTACTGCGTGAACTAGATCAGTGTCCGTTTCTTCACTGATTCGCCGTTTCCTTGTATATTTACGATGATTTGGAAATATTGCGAGACAAGCGATTGGGTTGAACGGAACTTTGGTGAATGTTACATTTTATCTTTAGTGGTTTCACCTTTTGTATTGCTTGCATTAGGACGTGCCCTCCACACTATGGGTAGAAATGTCGCATCAGTCCGCTTCGGTCACCCTTTATTTGATTTGAGGATCTTTCTTAAAGGCGTACCACAAACCTGGGTGGTACGGATTTCAGGTGGAGTATCCGTATACGGGGTCGTAGATTATGGAGACGGGGTAGTTCCGCTCATCTCTCCCTGCATCACTGCAAACAGCCACCTCCAGAATGCTGTTTTGTACGACGCCATCTATTGCAACGCTCCACCCCTTGCGCCGCCTCCGCCCTGCGATTCGTCGAAAATCAATTCGAACTGCCTCGATAGGCAGTAGGGGGCGCTACGCGTGCAAGGGTGGCACGCTGCAATAGAACGCATCTTGCAAAACAGCATCCAGGGGCCGGCTGCTTGAAGTGATTCAGGGAGAGATGAGCGGAACCACTCCCTTCTCCATAATCTAAGACCCCGTATACTTATATTCCACGTGAAATCCGCACCACCCCAAACTTGTGGTATGCTGCCTCTAACTGTTGGTATTGTACATGTGGAATGAGTTTTTCGGATCAGAGTGTCAGAACAAGGGCAAATGGTTTGTATTTATTTATTTATTTGTTTATTTATTGCGCTCAATGGCGTTTCTAGAAGGATGTGGCAACGACAACTGCAGACAAATAGGGTAAGTACATAATGAAACGATAGAAAAAAGAATACGAACGAGCACGGATCAGTTCCGTGTATGATTCCAACACAGGTAACTTAGTACATAGATATACCCATGTTTATGAAAGCAAGTCAGGTAATTAAGTCCTAGTTCCTAGGTGTCATCAAAGCTATCAAACTATGCATTAGGTATTAGTGGCATCCATTCATATCAGCCAGCAAGACGCTCTCTTCCATAGAAGTCACAGGAGCAGTACCGGGAGATTGGCCAACGAGTACAGTGGCTCAACCGATGTGTAAAGATGGAAACACTAATATTATGTGCTAAAAGAAGAAGTAGCAGAGGAAAAACACTCCTGTTGGAGCGAAATTTCCAAGGATGAGGCTTTAAGAAGTAGCGCACTGGTCTTGTCCTTGCTAATAAAGTATAAAGTAAATTTTTTGATTAAAGGCATCACCCCATGAATCTGAGATGGTGCGGGTTTCGGGTTGGTTATGCTTATACGGGATCGTGGGCTGTGGGAATGAGGATGATTCTGTTCATCTCTTCCTAATAGCCGTAAAAAAAGTCGTGCGGCGCATGCACAAGGCTGACGCGTTCCATTACAACCTTTCATGGACAACAGCGCCTCAGAACGCCCGAAGCCTCATCTTCCGGGCCGTTTTTTTAGAGCGATTAGGAAGAGATGAGCAGAGTCACCCTCTTCCTCACAATCCTCGACCCCGTATAAGCATAACCCACCTAAAACTCCTATCACCCCAGATTCGTCGGGTGATGCCTTTAAATCGT